>NC_057802.1:350271565-350280384 GCF_018294505.1 Triticum aestivum | reverse complement strand
AAGAGGGGAAGCTTGTGTTTGTGCTAGGCACATCTGGCTAGAGAGGCATATCGATCGATGTGTGCCGTAAAGAAGAGCTAGGGGGCCTACACACATCGTGGGTGAACGACCTAAAGTGAAAAGACGAATTTGCGCGATGGAGCTAGAGAATGCTGTGGGAGGGTGAGAGGGATGCGGGCGTGTGCATGCACAAGAGAAAGTTAGCGCTAGTTACAAAGATAAGAGGGTTGTGTGGGTGTAAAAGACGAATAGAGATCATATATACTTCATTATAAAAAGCGAATTCGGATATTTGAAGAATCTATCATAGTGTTTCAAACCGACGCATGTGTGAATATATATAACGGTGATACACATGGTGTGGTTATGAACATGTTATACTACATTTAATATATTTTATCTCTACTCTTATAAAAACGGAGTTGTTGATGATGGTGTGCCTGCCATCCTGCATTATAGGCCGTCCGATTTATATCTGGCGGATAGCAAGGAAACTATGATGGTTGAAGTTGGCAACAATCATGATTGTAGATTCTTATTGAAAGAGAGAAACGAATTCAAATTTAGTTCGAATTGCAGCGGTAGTATAGACATTTGGAATGCACTAAAATGTTGGTATGAGTAGGTTACATGCATTATACAGCAAGCGAAAAAATTTAATCGGACATAACATGGACTCATACTCCCTCCTTCCATCTATATAGGGCGTAATGAGATTTTTAAGACCGCCTTTGACTATTGACAAGATTAATAGTACATGACATGCACAATGTGAAAATTATATCATTGAAAGAACCTTTCATAGACGAATTTAACGGTGTGCTTTGTGTAAGTTGCATGTCATATATCATTGCTCTAATATTTGGTCAAAGTTAGCATCGAAAAACGCATTAGGCCCTATATAGATGGAAGGAGGGAGTAGCTTTGAATAGCATTTGTATAGTAAAACGGGGCAAGACTCTCTCTTTGTGTGGTGTGAATAGTTTTATTTTTTTCGTTTTCTTTTTGGTTGAGGGAAGTGCGAATTGATTTGGTACATACAAGTACAATATTACTACATGTTAGGCTTGTCCCTAAAATTCAACCCGCGTCATGTTATATCCCGAAAATTCAGATATCGTGCTCCCAAAACTGGCGCCTTCACAACCCGCGCCTTGCTATCCCGAAATTACAACGCGCGCGAAAACTCCCTCCAGCTGCCAAATTCCGACACGCAAAATCCCTCTTCTAACCCTGAGCCGAAAGGGCCGCTAGTTCAAATCGGTGGGGGTACTTTTGTAACACACCCTACATTTTGGACAAGCGCGTCCCTAAGTCATGCTTCACCCCCTCCCATCGCTCCCTTTTCGCCATTCGAAATCCCAGGCCGCCATAACCTCTCCGCTCCTGCCGCGAAACCCCACCCTCCTCCGTCCGCCACGTCACCGTTGCCCAGCCGGAGCCTCTTCCCCGATGACGTCGTGCACCGCAACAGCTCGACGTCCCTCGTCCACCTCCCCGGATGAGGATTCGTCGTCCATCTCGCCGTCCCGCCGGTTCAGCCGCCCCGTCCTCCACCTCCAAGGAGCTGCTCCGACAATCGCCTCGTCTATCGCGGTTGCTCCATCCCCACAGCGCCGCCTTAACCTGCTCTACCGGAACCGCAGCATCCTCACCGACTCCTCAGACGAAGCCGAGGCCTACTCGGCGCCACCAAAGAGGTTGTACAGTCATCGCATCGCACCTTCTCCTTAACTCGACCTCCCGGCGCCGATGGTGCTCCATCCCGCACCCCCATGGAGCGGCTACCTTGAAGCCGGCGCCGCGGGCGATATCTCCACGGTGGCTCTCCCCCAGTGCGAGGCCCCTTCGGCGGCGGCGTCCATACCAGCCGGATCTACTGTTGCTGCTCCGGCTCTCGCTCGCTCGCTCGCGCTGCTGCTGCTGCTCCGGCTCTCGCTCGCCCAGCTGCTGCTAATGCTCTCCCCCTCGCTCGTGCTGCTGCTCTGCTCCGATTAAGCCACACTTCAGTCGACTGAATCGACTTTTGGGTCTGTCGATTTTCAGGGGTTGGGGGGCTCGCCGGAGTTAAGGAAGAACCACCCGCAGCGGGGACGGGGGCTCGCCGGAGAGGTACCCCACTATCTATCTTAGGGTTCAGGGTGGGGGGCCGGGGGGCCTAGAGGGCTGGCCGGGGCGGCGGTGGTGAGTTGTTTCGGGGCGGCGAGGCGGCACTGGGGCCGGCGGTTCGGCCGGTGGTGGCTGGCGGCTCAGGGGGGTGCAGGTTGAAGATAAACTGCAGGCCCTCCCTAAACTACATGTCAAGTGCCTCTCTGCTACCATTGCGTTCAGTTTCAACAGTAGCATTCAGATTCCACAGTAAATTTCAGTTTCGACAGTTAAGTTTAGAGTCAACAGTTTTTACCTCATCTGTTGTAGTCAGGTGGTTTTTGGTGATGTTAATTTTACATCCATTTAATATCATCTATTGGAGATGCTATTAGAATCCCACTTGAGATTGACGATGTCTGTCTTGTGCTGCTTCAGCCTTGACGTTTACGGCTCACCGGAGCTGCTCCAACGAAAGAACGATCCATCACAACAGAGCAGTGCCCTGGACGCCGTCTACAGATTTCTCAGGTCTTCCTCCACACCTCTGACAGCCATCTCTGCCTCAACTGCTTCAGCGACCAACCCAATGATGCTGAGGTCGACATGGCTACGGCAAAGAGGTTGTACACTTGTTGCATCACTTATTACTATACATTCACGTCGATCCATTAGGGCTATTTTGGTTCAATGGAAAAACGTCGATCCACTAGTTGTTACCATCACTCTAAATTTCTGCATGCTCTCCTTACATAATCTCACCATATTTTTTTAGTATGCATGTCAGATATTGTACACAGTCATGCTGAACATGTAGAGAAAAAGAGAAGAGTTTTGCGCGGCAATACAATGCCATGCAGACATTGCTCCATGGTGGGTTCAATGGCAAACCCTCCCCACCCCTCTCCAGATTGTAATCCAGAGGAAGATATCTGTTCTGAGGCGGATTCAGACGCCGCTGACCACTCCTATTTACCCCCAAGGTGTTAGTCATATCATGCATATGTTGCCTTGCAGTGCCTACTTTTGACATCATATATGTCATCTGCTTAGTTTAGACATGTTCTGTAATGCCACCTGTTTAGTTTCTATATCATATATGGGAATTATGCAGTCTCATGTCTTTTAGCCAGCCATAGTATATGTGAAATGTGCAATGCCATCCTGTTTAACCAGGCATCATATATTTGAATGATATCTTGCCCATCCTTTTCTTCATTACATTTCCATTTGTCGACAATGTTTGTACATTAAACTACTCTTCCTGTGAATCAACCATTTGGGTGGGAGATGGAAAAATCTGGAGTGAAAACAAGGCCTTCGGAGCAGACAGTGCTACCTGTCAAAGCAGATCTCTTGTTGGGTCCCGATAGCTCCTCAGAGATGGATTCAGAGACAGATGACCAGTCATATTCCCCCACTGAGGTGTATGCTCTAACTTGGCACGGTTATACTTCTCATATCATGCATACGGTGTCTTCCATTGCATAGTTTAGACATCATATACACAATATTCAACACCATGTTCTTAGTTCAGACATCATATCGAATGCCCTCTGTTTATCATATAAATCACATATGTGAATTAAATGATGCGATCCTGATTACTTAGATAACATGTAGGTGAATTATGTCATGCGATCCTGTTTAGTTATTCATCATATCTTTGAATTATGTTATGCTATGCTATCCAGTTTAGATAGACATCATATATGTGAAATTATGTCATGCTATCTGTTTTAGTTAAACAATATACATGTCAACTATTTCATGCCCTCTTTTTTCCACACTATCTATCGCATCTGTCTCTCATACAATGTCTGTACATTCAACTATGTTTCCTATTTATCAGCCATTTGAATTGGAGCGGGTGATGCCAGTATCTAGCGGACTAAAACCACGGTCTTCAAATAAAACAGTGCTACCTCTTGGTGGAGATAGCACCCCGGTTGTACATGCACAAGAACCAGCCCTACCACACATAACCCAAACTCTCGCAGATTGTACCCCTACTGCGATGGACAGAGAACCAGCTTCACCCAATCTAACCCCAACCCCAGCCGATAGCACTACTAGGAAAAGGGCTATAGATGGAATGGCCACTAATGGCGCACCATACATGTGGTGCGCCATTGCTATGTAGCAGTGGCGCACCATGTGCTGGTGCGCCATTAGTGTGAAATACACTAATGGCGCACCAGACAAACGGTGCGCCATTAGTAACAAATTTTTTTATTTTTTATTTTGCCAGACATACTAATGGCGTACCATGACACAGTGCGCCATTACTAGTTGTAACTAGTAATGGCGCACTAGCAACATAGTGCGCCACTACAATATTTTTTTATTTTTTACTTTTTTGCAAAACTACTAATGGCGCACCAGGTGCAGTGCGCCATTACTAGTTTAAGCTAGTAATGGCGCACTGCTCCCAGGTGCGCCATTAGTGTTTTTTTGTGCAAAACTACTAATGGCGCACCACCAGAAGGTGCGCCATTAGTAACCAGGGTTACTAATGGCGCATTTTGTGGTGGTGCGCCATTAGTAACCTGGGATGAGCCAGATATTTTGGACAGCCACACCTACCCACTCACTTTCCCCACTTCATTCTCTCCTCCCTCCTCCAAGCTTGTCTCGGCTGCCTCCTCCTCCTCACCTCATTTGCACCATAAATTCATCCAACTTACGTGGTTAAACCCCCTTTTTTGATAGGTAAGTAAGGGGGAAGCTATCTTTATGTTGTTCTCCCTCCAACAACGTGCACATGCACTTTTTATGCCCTAGCTAGAACTATGTATGTTTGTGGTGTTGCATATGTTTGTGGTGTTGCATATATGTTTGTGTTTGCAAGTACCGGTATTTGAAATGCGATAGTTGCCAATATTTTGCCGGAATGTTGATTCATTTCCATTTCGGCGAGAATTTTGGCACTATGCATTCTTTTTGGTCCTATTTTTAGGGAAAGTCATGCCAAATTTTTTCTTGGTTCTAAAATATCGTTTTGCTCTACCCCGCAGGCGACCATGGTCCGCACGATGACCGAAGGCATCGTGAATAGGTTTTTGAGCTCCGCGAAGGCCGAGATGCTTGAAAAGAACAAGACGGAGATAAGATGTCCGTGTCGAAGATGCAAGCTGAAGAGCCTTATTGCGGACCCGGATTCCGGGCAGGTGCGGGACCACCTGCTCTTGCGTGGTTTCATGGATGGCTATCAGTGGCAAGGTGATGAAGATGACTACGAAGTCGTCCATGGGGGTCGGGCAAGAAATGAGGATGGGCAGCAAGACAACCACCGCGGCTCGGGCGGGCGAGAAGACGAAGAATCTCCAGGACATGATCACGACGGTGATGTTGTACACAGTCATCATGTAGAAGATGCCGGACATGATGATGAGGAAGATGCGGGAGCAGACGAAGGGCATGATCATGAAGATGAAGATGCCGGCCGAGCAGACGACGACGGACCATCGATGGGCTAGGTGCAGGACCCTCATATTCAAGAGCTGCTTCTCAAGCAGACAGATAACGCAAGAGCTGCCGCCCGAGAGAAAGCCAAGCTGGATCAACTGGAGATAGACGCGGTTACTCCATTGTATGAAGGATGCAGGCCCGAGGATACCCGCCTGAAAGTAACGCTCATGGCTCTGGAGATGAAGGTAAAGCACAAAATGACCGACGCATGCTTCGACGAGAACATGTCATTCTGGCACGAACGTCTTCCCAAGGGGAACAAGTGCTCGACCAGTTTCGAGGAGGCGAAGAAAATCGTGTGTCCTCTGGATTTACCGCACGTGAAATACCATGTGTGCATGAACAATTGCATCATTTATCGGGACGAGCACATGGAGTCTACCATATGTCCGGTGTGCGGCGTCACTCGATACAAGAAGAGGAAGAAAGCTCCTCGAAAAGTGGTGTGGTACTTTCCGATCACTCCTCGTCTGCAGCGGTATTTTGCGGACCCTAAGGTAGCAAAGCTCCTGCGTTGGCACGCGGATAGGGAGGAGAAGAGGCGAGAAGATGACGCAAATGATCCGGAGATAAATAAAAAAGACAAGATGCTGAGTCACCCTAAGGATGGGAGCCAGTGGCAAGCGTTGAACTTCGAACACCCAGAATTTGGGAACGATCCAAGGAACATCGTGCTGGGCGCGAGCACCGATGGAGTCAATCCGTTTGGCAGCCAGAGAAGCACACATAGCACCTGACTTGTGTTTGTGTGGATGTACAACCTTCCCCCCTGGTTGTGCATGAAGAGGAAGTACATTCACATGAGTATGCTAATTGAAGGGCCGAAACAACCAGGGAACGACATCAATCTGTATCTGGGGCTGCTGGAAGAGGAGCTAGACACGCTGTGGAAAACGCCAGCCAATACGTGGGACGCCGCAGAGAAAGAATATTTCCCTATGAGAGCCGCACTGCTCACGATGGTGCACGACTATCTCGGTTTCGGATATCTCGCGGGGCAGGTGGTCCACGGATTTCCTGGATGCGTCAGGTGCATGGATGACACAACGTATCGCCAGCTAGATAGAGATCCCGGGTCTTCAAAAACCGTGTTCATGGGACATCGAAGGTGGCTTCGCGACGATGACCCGTGGAGGAAACGCAAGGATCTGTTCGATGGTGAAACCGAACCCCGAAGACGCCCGCGTACGAGGAGCGGCGAGGAAATAGACGAGCTATTGAAAAATTGGAAAGATTGCCCACTGCCGGGAAAGAAGCAAAAGGCGCCAGAGCCGGGAAAGAAGCGAAAGGCGCCAGAGCCACTGCTGAAGGTATGGAAAACGAGGTCTGTTTTCTGGGACTTGCCGTACTGGAAGATCCACCGTGTGCCTCACAGCCTTGATGTCATGCATATCACGAAGAACGTGTGCGAGAGTCTGCTTGGTACCCTGCTCAACATGCCAGAGAGGACCAAAGATGGGCCGAAAGCAAGGGCAGACTTGAAATCAATGGGCATCAGGGAGGAGCTTCACGCTAATGATGATGATGATGATGAGGCGAAGCAGGACACGGAAAGTCGTCGCAAAGGCAAAAAGGCCAAGAAGACCGGAAATGACTTCCCTCCCGCGTGCTTCACTCTAAGTCAGGAGGAGATCGATCAGTTTTTCACCTGCCTCGTAGGAGTAAAACTTCCTTACGGTTACGCGGGGAAGATAAGCAGATACCTAGACTCAGTGAAGCAGAAGTTCAGCGGGATGAAGTCTCACGACTGTCACGTGCTGATGACGCAGATAATTCCAGTTGCAATCCGTGGGATCATGGACGCGCATGTCCGTGAAATGCCATTTGGCCTATGCAACTTTTTCGACGTCATCTCTCGGAAGTCGGTTGACGTGAGGCAACTCAGAAGGCCACAGGAAGAGATCATGGTGATACTATGCGAGCTTGAGATGTTCTTCCCGCCCGCATGCTTCGACATTATGGTGCATCTGCTGGTCCATATCGTGGAGGATATCATCCAACTCGGGCCGACGTTCCTGCACATCATGATGCCGTTCGAAAGGATGAATGGTGTCATCAAAGGATACGTTCGCAACATGTCACGTCCAGAGGGAAGCATAGCCAGGGGCTTTCTGACCGAAGAGTGCATCTCCTACTGCACGAATTATCTAGGCATCGAGAACCCCGTTGGTCTGCCCATCAACAGGCACCTCGGCAGGCTCGCTGGATGGGGTCACCGTGAGGGTCGCCGCGAAATGCATGTCGACTTCGATGGTCGACTCGCCGACTTTGAAAGAGCAAACCTAGTCGCGCTACAACACATAGACTTGGTCGATCCTTGGGTGGTAGAGCACAAAACGTTTATTGAGAAGACGTACAATGACCGAGGCCAACAGAGGACGGACGGAGATATAATCAAAGAGCACAACTCATGTTTCACGCGTTGGTTCAAGTAGAAGCTTCTGTCGTACCCTTTACATGAGGATTCTTCCGCGGAAGAACAACTCATATTCGCCTTGTCACAGGGCGGCGAGCACAACCTGATGACGTATGAGGCGTACGATATCAACGGGTACACATTCTACACCGAGGACAAGGACATGAAGAGCGATGGTTATCAGAACTCCGGGGTAACGATGGAATCCTACACCGGTAACGACAAGGACAGATACTACGGAAGGATCGAGGAGATCTGGGAGCTGAGCTACGCTGGAGAGAAGGTCCCGATGTTCCGTGTCAGATGGGCCAAGAGCGTCATAAAAGAAGACCGGTATTTCACCACCATGGTTATAACCGAAGCCAAATCCAAGACCGCAGGCGCGAACGTCACCGCGAAAAATGAGCCATGGGTACTAGCTTCCCAAGTGGACAAATGCTTCTTCATTACCGACCCATCAAAGCCCAGTCGTGTTGTCGTGAGGAGAGGCAAAAGGAAGATCATCGGAATGGATGGAGTCGCCAATGAGCAAGATTTCGACAAGTACGGCGACCCGAAGATGGAACATGACGACGACGATGAAGTATCAGCATACACCACAAGAAGAAGCAGGACCACCCTACCTAAAGGACGTCCGTTCAAGAGAAGAACTCCATTTACGAAAAATAAGGGCAAGAAGATTGTGAACAGATAGCTAGCTAAGATCGATTGTATTTAAATTGTAGCCTTCATTTCTCGATTGTATTTCATGGGCACTTTTTGAACTCATGAATGTTTTTAAATTTCATGGACACTCGATCTCGCACCATCTCCCCCGCTCCACCGGCCGCCGCCGCCGACCCCC
>NC_057802.1:350270715-350271311 GCF_018294505.1 Triticum aestivum | reverse complement strand
ACGACCCCCCGCACCCTCTCCCCCGCACCCTCCCCGGCCCGCTCCACCGTCACAAATGAATGCAACTAAATTTGCAAAAAAAGCAAATTTGATTATATTTTCAAATAACAGATTTGATGATATTTTTTAAAAAATCATTACTGTTTTTATAAAAAATATTACTGTTATGATTTAAACAAGTTTGAACATATTTAAACACAAATAAATATCAAACAGCATTTTAAATGCATAAAAACAAAAATTGGGGAGCCTGGGAATCGAACCCAGGACCTCCTAGTGTGTGTGCTGCGTGCTGACCAGTCGGGCTAGTGGGCGTGTTCTGATGGAGATAGGGTTAGGTGGGATATAACCTGACCAGTCGGGCTAGTAAGTAAAACCAAATTCTAATGGTGCACCAGGGGGAGGTGCGCCATTAGAATCGACGTACTTGTTCCCCTCGCATTGTGGCCTCCCTCCCTCCCTCGCTAGATCCCCCACTCGACCCCAACCATACGCTGCCGCCCCCTTGCTCTGCCCCCTCCGTCCGCCGCGCCTGCACGTCGTCCGCCGCTGTGGTCTTGCGCTGCCTCGACGCCACCGCCCCGACCCCCGCGGGA
>NC_057802.1:350176004-350270572 GCF_018294505.1 Triticum aestivum | reverse complement strand
AGGGCCTCCTCCGGCCCCTGCAGCAGCCGGCGAGCGCGGCCCCGACGCGCCCATCCCGCCTGCCCCTGCCGTCCTCCGCCACCGGCCCCTGCTCTCCTTCGACCGCGGCGAGCGAGGACCCGGACGAGCTCGGACCCCGACCGCGACCCCTTCGCCGACCCCGACCCCGACCCCTCCGGCGACCAGGTACCTCTCCTCCTTCCTCCTTCCTTTGTGCTACTGCTATGAACTAATGGAAGTGTCATGTGAACTCTAGAGCTCTGTCACCATCATTCAACACTCTGCTTGCCTGCATGATACTCCTATGTGCTACTGCGGTGGCTGCTTTGTAATTACTAGTGCAGTGCTGCTGTTTAACCAACCTGACTGATCCTCCAACATTCATCTTACTTACTCACGCGCAGCTTACTGAACAAGTGCAAGCGCTGCAGAGGGACAAGGAGATACTCAAGACCAACCTGAACAAAGCAGAGGAGGAGGTACGATACATACCGAACCTCTCTTGTCCTTGCAACTGCAAACATGTTCTGCACCTGTGACTTTTATCGCCTTCTTAGTGAATGTCAATAGATTTGTGCGAAACTAGCGTGGTTCTGACGGTTAGAAGTTTCTTGCGTGTTTCCATTCAAGGTTAAGTTGCTGTTTGAGGAGAACAGAGCCCTCGACGAAGCAAACAAGAGGCTGTTGTGCTTGCTGGAGAAGGAGCAGAAGCATCGGTCCGAAAGAAAGCACTCCGCCAGTAATTCCACCAAGGTAAAAAGCACCAACCAACCAACCATAAAGCTCACAAAAGTGTGTACTACTGATTTAATTTAATTCAGTACACGCACACGCACATGCAGTAGAACTGTTAGTTGAAACCATGAATTACCCTATGCTGCTGAAGATGAGGAGTTGTAGGAAGATGATGCCCTAATGGAAGTGACATGAGTATTTGGCCTGCCCATCATGTTTGTTGGTTGTTTGCTGTCATGTTGTTATTACTTCCATTAGGGCATCTGTTGGTTCATTAATCTTAAGCCCATTATTCCATGGAATAGCTGAACTATAATACTATTATTCATTTATGATAGTTTGTGAGATACAGAAATAGATAAATTTAAGTTTGTAATGGCTAACAGCCAGACATGTGAATCTGTTCTTGATACTCCTTTTCCCTTTTCTTAGAATCATCATATACAATTTTTTTTGCTCCAGTTCTTCAGTACATCATATAATATAGAGAAGTGCAGATCAAGTGGTGCAATCATATACATCTGGCCACTTATTTGCTCCAATGGCACAAACTTGAGCTGCTAGCATAAAAAGTGTTGCAGGTGACAGACAGTGAGGAGCTACTGTCAAAAACTTGAGCTACTGTAAAAAAAACTGTTAAAAAGACCATGTGTTTTTTGGTCAAAATCTGCATGTAAAACTGAAATAATCAGTCATAAAGAATATCCTCAAGACCATGTGTTTCTTGGATTTCTATAATGATGATGGAACATTATAAAGCATTGTACTCCAGTGTGTATGAAGGATACAAAAAATTTAGCAACTTCTATAATTTTATAAAGTTGTTCTTATATGGGTGAAACTTCACTTGTTTTTAGGCTAGTGCAGGGTGTTGCTTTATTGTGATGCCTCTGAATTACTTGTGACATGAGCATTTGGCCTGCCCATCATGTTTTGTCTCCGACCATTGTGTCGTGATGAATTTGCAGGTACCCCGAGAGGCCCTTGAGTTTGCTGGAATGTCGATTAACTTCCGTTCCGGCAAATTCGGGTACTCCATATGTCCTATTTTCAGCAAAGGTCATGCAGAAATTTTCCGTGAATTTTAGCATGACTTTGCTAAAAATAGGACATATGGGGTACTTGCGACTAATGCATGGGCCGGTGTATCTTAGTACTTAGTTAAGTAGGATCAACTGCCCCGCCATTCTTGCTGCATTAAACCATAGGTGGCAATAGAGCCAAGTGATTACGCCCAACTTAGAATTCTCCTTAGCATCGATAAACCCTAGATGATAAACCCAACATAGGTGGCAATAGAGCCAAGTGATTAGGCCCAACCTAGGGTGCCTCGGCATCGATAAACCCTAAATGATGAAAACTTAACTTAGCATTTAGGGTGCCTCGGCGTCGACAAACCCTAAATGATGAAACCTTGGCTTCTATAGGGTGCCTCGGTGCCGATGAGAACCTAAATGATGTACGCTTAGGCTTTTAGGGTGCCTCGGCGTCGACAAACCCTAAATGATAAAAGCTTAGCTTTTAGGATGCCTCGGTGTCGACAAACCCTAAATGATGAGACCATGATCTTGTTCCTTGACAATAACCAACTTTTTGACCAAACTTTTTTCCTATTTAGAGCGAAACATGGCCCACAACGATGAGGTCGGCGGTTCGGGCGGCAAGCAATTCTGGGAGCTGTCCCAGGAGATGGAGGAAGAACCTCACCGCTATGAGGATGCCGCGGAAGACACCGATCCTGACTACACAACCCCTAGTGGCGTCAGGGATGACACCACTGATGGTGCCACCGAGGATGCCACCACTGATGGTGCCGCCGAGGATGCCACCACTGATGATGGCAGCGCACGCACAGATGGCAGCCAACCGAAGAGGCAACGGAAGGACCGGCGCCCGAACGTGCTCGGCACCGTCAAGGAGGAATTTACTGAAGTGAACTCCGACGGGCATCCAACGGCGCCCAAACATGTAGTCAAGGGGTACTCGGTTCAGCTCGGGTGCATTCTCCGGAGCACCGTCTCGATCAACACCGAGAACCTAAGGCATAAGGATCGAGGGAATTTGCGCTGCCTCCTCTTCACGAAGCTGCACGAACGATACAAGTTCCCCGATGAGTTTGCAAACACACGCCTCTCAGGGAATAAAGTGAACAGTGCCGCCCTCACGAGGATGAGCGCGACCCTGTCTACATGGAGAAGCACGGTGAAGGCAATGATTGAAAAAGGTGATAGTTATGAGAAGATCAAGGCGAAATATCCTTTGATGAGCGAAGATGACTACAAGGAGTTCAAGATCAAGTGCGAGAGCAGCGCAACCTCCGAATCAAGTCAGTGGGGGAAAGAAATGCGGCAGTTGAACTTAGGGGTCCACCAACTCGGTCCCGGCGGTTACAGAGTGGCGGAGCCTATATGGGACAAGGAGGACGCGGAGCGTGCCGAGCAAGGCCTACCGCCCCGCGTCGAGAAATTCCCTGACAAGCAGACTAGGAACTTTGTCAGGGCCCGGTACAAGGAGGACCCGGTAACAAAGGAGCTTACCACGGATCCGAAGACCAGGGTGCTTGAGCTTGTTCTGGTAAGGAATACACCCCCGAGTAATTAGCTCCATATGGTTGCATTCTAATTAATGAAGCCAAATTTCTAAATGGTTCACATTCCTTCCGCAGGAGGCTGAAAGCAGTAGCGCGGGGTCATCTCAGAGCTCCCCTTTTGACACCCCTTTAAATAGGGCGTTGAACGTAATGAAAAACAAGGATAAGCTCAGTAAGCCGTCGTCAGCTGGTCGTGTGGCCGGCAAAGGCTTGTCCACAAAATGGTCGTCATACTATACCGCTGGTGGGCGAAAGGAGAAAAAGACCAGCTCAGAAAGCTAATCGCGCTAGGTTCAAGAACTCAAGGCACAAGTGGCGCGGATTCCGGAGATTGTCCAAGAGCAAGTGCAACAACAACTGGGAACGACGCTCACCGCCATTGTGCCTACCTTGATTCAGGGGCTGACGACGTGGATTGCGGGCGGCCAACAGGGGCCTCCCCCGGTTCCCAGCTTCACGGCCAGCAACTCGCACAACGCGCAGGCGGTGCCATTGGTGTCTCCGGCGGAGGCGGTATTCGTGTCTCTTGCGCCGGCACGGGCATTGGAGCTTAATGCACCTGGGTGTACGCCGGCCGGCACCTCGCCAGCAAGCGGCCCCTCCGTCAGTTGCACGCGCACGCCCGCCGTTGGCGGTGCCTCGACATTAGCCGAGCTCGACGGCATCACGGTAACTAAGCCTCTCGGCCGATGACTTCATCTCCTTGCTTTTGACTGGGCATCCCTGACGCCCTACATGTTTTCGCAGGGCGCCACCGATGTTCCTTGCACTCTCCTGCACTTCGTGGGTGGCGAGTTGGTCGATGTCGCCAAGGGCAGAATCGTTCAACTGGGCAACCGCGTGTTCCACGGTAATCCGATGCCACCCACCTTGTATAGGGTTGAACTGGTTCGGGTGCTGCCAGGCTGCGACGAGTTGTTACCTCCGATTCGACCCGCTGGGGCCGACGACGATGATGTGATGACCCTCAGCGCCTGTGTAAGCTGGCCCCTGCTTTGGCCGAAGAGCCAGATTCGTTTGGGGGCGGGGGACACCACCCCACAGACAAGACCGCCAGTCGTGCCAGCGCCAAGCCATGGCAAGAACGCCGCAACGCTACCAGACATGCCGGACATCCCTATGGCACATGATCCGAACATGCATATGGCACAGGATCCGGACGACGACGACAACGACGACAGTACATTTACCAACGTCGATAAGTACTTTGCCGAACATGGGTACGGTGATGAGTTCTGCGGGCCTCCTTCTCAAGAACCCAACCCTCAAAAAGACGACCGCGATCTAGCTGGTACGGCGGAGAAATCCAATTGCAACAGGCGTCGTCTGGCGTTCAGTTCTCAGGAGACGCCTCCAGCTGCCGCCTTCACCGAGCCTCAGATAGCTGAGGTCCCAAATATTATCAGCCCCAACACGCTCAAGAAGGCGGTCTGTGAGCAGAACTCGATCCCATTACAGCAGATCAAGAAGAAGGGACGGAAATGAAAGACTAACAAGGGCGCCAGTGCGAGCCAGCCGGCACCGAGTACGATCCGTGCTCAGGACGGGCCACCTTCACCTAAGGATATCTCGAGGAGGGTGCATGTGGCGGGTAGGCCGATGCTACCGACAAATATGCTCAATGCTGCAACCGGTGCTATGCGGAGTCTGCATGAAAGTGTTCTTTCTTTGGAGAAGCGGCGTCTCATAGAGAATGATGTGGCATACCCGGTTTTCGTGGCCAAGGTGCCAGAGGGCAAGGGCTTTGTGGATAGCACCGTCGGGGGTACGATCGTCCTGCGATTTGATGACATCTTTGCTATGCTTAACCTTCATCCGCTGCACTACACCTTCGTTCGGCTGTTTTCGCTGAGTATGGAGATGCGGATCATTAGAGACAAGACCCCGGACATTGTGATAGTCGACCCCTTCTACATGCGTGCCAAGATCTTGGGCAGCGCTGGGGACCGGCAAGTCGCGAGTTCACACCTCGAAGGCGTCATTCTGGCAAACCCAGATAAGGATAACTTCCTCGTGCCTTACTTTCCCAAGTAAGTCATCTCCTAACCGCCCCGTAACATATGATTTCCTAGATTTTGATCGTTCTTTCTTTTTTCTAACATTCCGTGTTCTATGCAGTGACACACATTGCACACTCATCCTCTTAAGCCCGAAATATTCCATGGCCACGTATCTCGACCCGGACCGTGACTCCAAGATAGACTACACAAATATCAAGAAAGTTCTTGATGATGCTCTCCCCGGCTACGCCGCATCTGGAGGCACCTTTAAGAGGCCAGTTCGTAGGTACGGCAGGCACGTGTTCACCCACAATACGACGTTCCCCTGCGTTAAGCAGCCGCCTGGCGGTCAGAAGGATGCCTACTACGCCCTCCATCACATGCGGGCGATCGTGCGGGACCATAATCACCTTCTGCTACCAAATAATCTCAAAGATTGGGCCGCAAGCTTGGTGGCAATCCAGGACGCGGACATCCGACAAGAATTCTTTCGCATCCAGTCGGAGTTTGCAGAAATCATCCATCAAGATGTCCTTCGTACCTCGGGGCAGTTCTACCTCAAATTTCAACCGTCCAACAGCGAGATAGACACAACGCTACAAATGCAGGCTGACAACGCCCGCGACTTCATGACCATCACGACAGACGGCGGCTTCATCCACGCTCCGGTCCCATGAGTCGAGTCAAAAGTTGTGATGCTATGTGTAGTTCTGAAACATTCATTAGCTCATGTTGTAATTAAACTTTAGTGAACTTGTATGTCTCTTTGGTTTGGACAGTCGTTCAACTTAGATGTAATCGATGCTATTTGTTAGTAGGACCATGAATCGTGCTATTAATGTCTTGCTTTTCTCTTCCGATCCTTTTGTTGCATACTTATATATTGCTTATGTATTGTCTATTGTTTGGCTAGTGCATAGAGATGCCGTCGTATGTCGTGTACAAGGGTAAGGTTCCCGGAGTCTACGACGACTGGGAGGAGTGTCGGAGACAGGTTCATCGTTTCAGCGGTAACAGTTACAAAGGGTACACCACTAGGGCAGAGGCGGAATCTAGATACGCGCGCTATCTAGCGGGAGATAGGAGGGAGCGTTGGAGGAACCGGATGAAGACCAGTTTCATCGCGATCATGCTCATCGTGATGACCGCAGCTCTCTTCTATGTGATGGTAGTTTAGATGATCGATATCGACTTGTAATGTGAAGACAAACTCGCTACTCGCGGTCTCGAGACTTGTAATGTTCTATCTTCGTTCGGTCATTTGAATTCGGAGACTAATATGATGAATTGTATTCGGAGACTAATCTTCTATTGTATTCGATGAATCTGCTGTTGCTGTGTCCTGCTGCTTATTTTCTGTCCAATAATATATTTTGTAATCTGTGCAAAAATCAGAAAAGAAAATAAAATAATCCCTAATATACATACTAATGGCGTATCCCGCCAACGTGTGCCATTAGTATGCCAAAGGATACAAATGGCGCATCTCAGAGCAGTGCGCCATTAGTATGCCAGAGGGTACTAATGGCGCATGACCCAGCAGTGCGCCATTAGTATGGCAAAGCACATGGGTATATATGGCCCCCTGGGAGGCATACTAATGGCGCACTCTCCGGTGCGCCATTAGAGTACCAGATACTAATGGCGCACCAGCGGTGCGCCATTAGTAAAAATTACTAGTGGCGTGATGCTAGTGGCGCACCAGTAGTGCGCCATTAGTAGGCAAAACTGGTGCGCCACTAGTAAGCCTTTTTCTAGTAGTGTAGTAACCCAGTTCCTGTTGACACAGCACCATCTCCACCACAGAGCTCCCAAACAAGAGTAGTTAGTAAGGCATCTCTAGTGCCCAAAGGGCCAATACTATCACGGCGAACCCCAACTCCACCAGTTAGTACGCCTATTCCTGTGGAGGAAGCACAACCAGCTAGTCGTAGTTTAGCATCTATCGCATTTGATGTTGTTAAATCGTATGTGCGTATCTTCCCATCTTGGAAATATTATACAGAAGTTGAAGGAAAATGCCAGTTGCAGGTGTTTGTCCAGGAGTTATGTGTAAGTAATGTTATTCATGGCAATTACTTTGCTTCGTCCCATACATCCTACCTCCATGATGGTTATAATACAACAAATTTTCCCATTTTTCTCTATAGAGAAGGACCGATTTGGAAACTCAGGATGAGGTAACCTATGCTAATACCTCTGCTATCTTCAAGAATGCTTGGTGGCAGTATCGGAATTACCTGAAGAAAACGTACTTCACCGGCAAAGAAACTCATCAAATTCCCTTACTTCTCCTGAGACACATTTACTGGACGATGACTGGGAACGCCTTGTTCTGTACTGGTCCCGAACCAAGAATGTGGTAAGGTCTATGAGCTCATTTTCTATTTTTAAGTATTATATTCTTGCGTCTTACTGTACTCTGTTCATGTAGAACAAGTGCCTAAACCTGAAGAACAACTGTTCTAATTTAAGATTCCATTGCTATCATAGTTCAAAAAAGCGCTAGGCGTTAATTGTGCATTTTGCAACCGCCTTGCGCTTTACTGACCAAAGTGCATGCTTATGCGCAGTTATGCACATATTATGCGTAGTTATGCGCAATGCGTTTTGCCAACGCCTAGAGCCTAGGCGCGCCTTTTTTAAGTATGATTGCTTTGCTCTTGTATCACTGTATTTACTCATATAAACTTATTTTTAAATTGAAGGATCCAATCGAAACTCCAATGGCACAACAGGTATGTTCACGCATGTTTCTTTAACATGTTTGCTCTTATCAATAGCTCTGTTGATTTCAGTTTCAATTGTTTATACAGTTGACTTTCATATCATGCACATTACTAGCATCACAACAGAGCCAATAGTGTTGTTGTACATGTAGACCCGTGGTACCCATCTGAAATCTTGTTGTGCCGTGTAGTTTCCCACGCTTTGTATTCTTTCACTGCTGCTTTGTCTTGAACTGATATGATTTGAACCGTGTCTCTATTTTGATTTGGCAAGACAATGCAGTGACCATAGGACATAGATATATGTTTGTTTGATGCTTTTATTATGTACTAGTACTTGGCAATAGAAGACTTGGTAGTTTAATCCTGTCCACCTTACTAATGAACTGGTTCACCGAAATGAGTTTCATATACTAGTACATGCTAAACTTGTTATGTGTCTACTTGTTTCTTCTTTTAGAATGCTGACAGAATATTGGGGAAGAGTGCCTTATTAAGCAATGGTAAAGGAAGTAATGCAGATAAGGTTCAGGATAGTGACACATCCTTGTTGGTCTCCAACCAAGCTGATAAAACAGCTAAGGAAGACTATCTTGAAGACAGCGAGACAACCCCAAAGTCCTGTCTTGGTTTAGTGGTCGAGTTACTGGCCACTACCGCCTGCACAAGCTATTCAAACTCACTGTCTGAATCAGTTCGGTTTCTTGAGTCTCAACTACAAGCTGAAAGACATCGATCAGCTGTGCTGCGAAGTCCCTGGAGCATTCAGATGCATACTTTCTGGTGCAACAGCAAGCGTTGGAGGATTTTAGCGCCAAACAGGACAAAGCTAATCAGCTTGCTAAGCTTATTGCCAGCATGGTGGATACCCAGGATAACGTTTCTTGAGCTCTTCTGAAGTTGTTTCAGTTATGCTCTTCTTTTGCTGTCACGTTTATTTGCACTGGTGGCCAATTTTGACGGCCAGTGTATGTAATGTGCTGCTTTGTTCCCTATATTTGCACTGGTGGCGAACTTTGATGCCCAGTGCATGTAATATGTGTAATAGCGATAATAGGCTAGCGTTAATTGCTTGCTTATTTATTTCCTTATTGTCTTGTTTAGTTGTTTGCTTGTAGTCACTGCAGTTCTTTTTTTTTCTAGTGGCCACAATAGCCTATTTTTGATAACTAGGCCAAAATAATCGTGGCAACACACGGACTGTTGTAACCATGGGCCTCCTGCAGGCCGTATGATCCATGGGCCTTCGTCCGGCCATAGCATCCATCGGCCTTCTATACGGGCCTTAGGGTCCATGGGCCTTCTACGGGCCGTAGGGTCCATGGGCCTTCTTCGGGCCGTACGGTCCATGGGCCTTCTACGGGCCGTACTATCCATGGGCCTTCTACGGGGTGTATCATCATTTCGCCAATCATGGGCCGTACTATTCGTGGACCATAACGGGCCGTATTTGATAACTCTATGAAAACAGCCCAACGGGTTTTTTTTTGACATGAAAACGGCCCAACGTATTAACGGTCCGCAAACGGGCCGACTGTAACGACGGGCTGAATTTGGCCCACAAGCAGAAAATTATAGTAACGGGTCGTATGTAACCGAATGCTACAAATGAGCCCAAGAATCAATGGGCCCTGAGAAGGCCAAAAGATAACTTGGGCTGGAAACGGCCCAATGGAATAACGGGCCGTTAATGGGTATAAAGTGATACACTGTTCATTATGGGCTAGTTTCACCACGGGCCGTTAATGGGCCAGGAGTTACAAAGGTCCTCATATGGGCCGAAAGAAGTCATGGGCCACACATGGGCCGAAAGTTAAAACGGGATGAATCATATTGGACGGCTCAGATGACGCTACTGGGCCTAATTCGGATAGGGCATAACGGGCCCTGGGTTACCGGGTTGTAAATGGGCTATATGCGAACAGGCCGTTAACAGGCTTTCCGTGGGCCGGCCCGCCACCTTTTGACCAAGTCAAACGGGCCAGCCTTTTCACAGGAATGGGCCTCTGTTGGGCCATGCCACGTGTCGCCGTATCATAGGCGCCTTCGGTCCAATGAGCGGATGACATTTGTCCCAACGGTGAGCCGACACGTGTTTCCTCCAGCCAATGATGATTTTACACGTGGAAAATACCCATTGGTCGGGGCTGTTAACGGGTTATCGGATCCAAAACCCGACCCGATAGCTTAACGGCGTTCCGTTACGGTGGATGCCACGTGTCAGTCACCCTTGACGAAAGCACTTCTGTGACGCGCGATTTATCGTCATGGAAGTGGACACTTCCGTGATGATAATTTTGGTAATGTCATGGAACACTTCTACGACAGCACAGGTATGACTATCTTGATTCTGTCATAAATTTGTCATGGATGTACATGCATGACAAAAAACGCGACCTACTGTGACAAACACGTATCATCACGGAAGTGTATTTTTTGGTAGTGGTTAGAGCTCCATCATATACCCCGACTGAAAAATCAACCAGCCGATGATTTGGCAAAGATAGGTTCCAAGAGAGAAGCCATTCCCAGCAACGTGTTTTTAGAACACATTCATACGCCTTCAGTTCAAGAAGATCCTTTCACTGAAGAGCCCCCGCAGCCTAAGAGTGCCACAGATCCGACTGAAGTCGAAGTCCCAGCCGTGGTCGACCTGATCATGGAGGTTTTGGTCATCACTCCTGACTGGACAATGCCATACATTGCGTATATCCTTAGGAAGGAACTCCCAGAGGATGAAGAAGAGGCTCGACAGATCATCCGTCGATCCAAAGCCTTCACTGTGATAAAAGGACATCTGTTCAGGGAAAGTGTAACTGGAGTCAGCCAGAAATGCATAACATCAGAAGAAGGTCGAATGATCCTCAACGACATACACTCGGGGACTTGTGGTCACCATGCGTCCTCTCAGACCATTGTGGCCAAAGCATACCGAGCTGGATTTTATTGGCCACGAGCAAATGAAATGGCGAAAGATATAGTCGACAAATGTGAAGGCTGCCAGTTTTACTCCAATATGTCCCACAAACCTGCGTCAGCCCTGAAGACTATTCCACTCGTCTGGCCCTTTGCTGTTTGGGGATTGGATATGGTTGGACCACCGAGGACTGGTAGGAGCGGCTTCACTCATGTGCTTGTAGCAGTCGACAAGTTTACCAAATGGATTGAAGCCAAGCCTATCAGTTTCATCAAAGAATTGACATTCAGATACGGAGTTCCACACAGCATCATCACTCACAACGGGTCGAACTTTGATTCTGATGAGTTCAGAGCCTTCTGTGCTTCCCAAGGCACACGAGTCGACTATGCTTCAGTCGCCCACCCACAGTCGAATGGACAAGCAGAAAGAGAAAATGGCTTGATTCTCAAAGGACTGAAACCCCGTCTAATGCGTGATCTCAAGCACACAGCAGGCGCCTGGGTCGATGAGCTTCCATCAGTTCTTTGGGGATTGAGGACAACTCCCAATCGGTCGACTGGCCGAACTCCATTCTTTTTGGTTTATGGAGCTGAAGCTGTTCTACCGAGTGACTTGCTTCACAATGCACCCCGAGTCGAGCTCTTCTCTGAAGATGAAGCAGAACAGGCCTGGCAGGACGCAGTCGATCTCCTAGAGGAGGAAAGAGAGATGGCCTTAATCCGGTCGACCATTTATCAGCAAGACTTGCGTCGATTCCACGCCAGAAACGTGAGGGGCCGAGCCTTTCAAGAGGGAGACTTGGTTCTTCGAGTGGATCAGCAGAAACCACACAAGCTCGCCCCTGCTTGGGACGGTCCCTTCATTTTCACCAGAGTTCTCCACAATGGAGCATACCATCTTTACAATGTCGAGCATCAGAAAGACGAGCCACGGGCTTGGAACGCGGAGCTGCTCCGCCCCTTTTATACTTGAGTACTCATTCGGATGAGATGTAATAAGAAATACCTTTGTAGTTTGTTTATCAAAGACAAGAGCTTTACAGTCTTCCTAAATGGTTGTTGTTACTTTTGTCTGCGTCCGAAATCCCCCAGTGGGTAACTTTGCCGCAAATCCGTTTCGCCTAAGTTTGAAAAATCCTACCGAGTGATGAGCAAGCCTCTCACTCGGGGGCTTAGCTGCAGTCCAGTACTCGCCTAAGTTTAAAAAATCCCACCGAGTGATGAGCAACTCTCCCACTCGGGGGCTTAGCTGCAGTCCAGTACTCGCCTAAGTGTGAAAAATCCTATCGAGTGGTGAGCAACCCTCCCACTCGGGGGCTTAGCTGCAGTCCAGTACTCGCCTAAGTGTGAAAAATCCTACCAAGTGGTGGGCAACCCTCCCACTCGGGGGCTTAGCTGCAGTCCAGTACTCGCCTAAGTGTGAAAAATCCCACCGAGGGGTGAGCAACCCTCCCAGTCGGGGGCTTAGCTGCAGTCCAGTACTCACCTAAGTGTAAAAAATCCTACCGAGTGGTGAGCAACCCTCCCACTCGGGGGCTTAGCTGCAGTCCAGTACTCACCTAAGTGTGAAAAATCCCACCGAGTGGTGAGCAACCCTTCCACTCGGGGGCTTAGCTGCAGTCCAGTACTCGCCTAAGTGTGAAAAATCCCACCGAGTGGTGAGCAACCCTCCCACTCGGGGGCTTAGCTGCAGTCCAGTACTCGCCTAAGTGTAAAAAATCCCACCGAGTGATGAGCAACCCTCCCACTCGGGGGCTTAGCCGCAGTCCAGTACTCGCCTAAGTGTAAGAAATCCGACTGAGTGGTGAGCAACCCTCCCACTCGGGGGCTTAGCCGCAGTCCAGTACTCGCCTAAGTGTAAGAAATCCGACCGAGTGGTGAGCAACCCTCCCACTCGGGGGCTTAGCTGCACTCCAGTACTCGCCTAAGGTTGAAACATATCTTTATCCACAAGGACGACGAGGTGCAGGTCGACTGCAACCTTCTCCTCGGAGCTACGCCACAAATACAACGTACGCTCCATCCTTATCCGCAAGGACGACGAGGTGCAGGTCGACTGCAACCTTCTCCTCGGAGCTACGCCACAAATACAACGTACGCTCCATCCTCATCCGCAAGGACGACGAGGTGTAGGCCGACTGCAACCTTCTCCTCGGAGCTACGCCACAAATACAACGTACGCTCCATCTTCATCCGCAAGGACGACGAGGTGCAGGTCGACTGCAACCTTCTCCTCAGAGCTACCCCACAAGTACAACGTACGCTCCATCCTCATCCGCAATGACGACGAGGTGCAGGTCGACTGCAACCTCCTCCTCGGAGCTACGCCACAAATACAACGTCGACTGAAATCTCCTCCTCAGAGCTGCATCTCAAGTTCAAAGATTATTCCGAGTGAAGAACAAAACCCACTCGAAGACAAACGCAAGCATATTTCAAGGTAAACAAAGTTCAGATAAATCCTAAGGTTCCGGACCGCATATCAAAAGTACTTGAGCATCAAGCCCAAAGAAGTTTAAAGATTACACAATCACTCGGCATTCCGAGGCAAATAAAGGTGGAGCATAATGTATTTTGGTCACTCATCGGGAGAAGGACTGGCTGGGTCGCAGAAACTGTCAAGGTCTATGCTGTCTGCGATGCGAGTGGCAGCGTCAAGGAAAGTGTCCATAAAAGACTGGAAAGTGTGCCTTTTTGTGTTAGCAACCTTGAGCTCCGCCAGCTTGTCTTCTTTGACGTCTTTGCAGTGCACTCGGACTAGAGACAAGGCGACATCAGCACCGCAGCGAGCAGACGACTTTTTCCATTCTTGTACTCGGTCAGGTATTTAGTTCAGTTGAGCCATCAGAGACTCGAGGTCTTGAGATAGTTCCGCCTGAGGCCAGAGTTCAGCATCAACCCGAGTCATAGCCGCCTTCAGGCGGGCAAGATAAGCAACCGCGCTGTCCATGCGAGATTCCAATCGCAGCACATTCATTGCGACGTCATCTTTGACTGGGCAATTTATGGGGTCATGACCTGTCTTGACCCGCCTAGTTTCCGCTTCAAAATCTTGGCAAAGCTCTTCACAGTTGAGTAAACAATGAGTCGACGATATGATCGGGCTTGACAGTCGACTGCAATAAGTCAGTCAATCATCAGTACCTTCAAGTTTTAGGACCAGCTTTGCAGCAAGCTGGCCCAGCTAAGACTCCAACTCGCCCTTCTTGGCCTTGAGGCTCCCAAGCTCGTTTGTCAGCTTGTCCTTGTCTTTCTTCAGTCGCTCGACCTCCCGATTAGCGTCAGAAACATCAGCCTTTAGTTTGGAGTTCTCTTCTTCTAACTTGCCGACTGAAGCAAGCTTCTTGTTAGCAAGCGCCGTCTTCTCTCGCGCTTCCTTCTGTGCAGCAGCAAGATCCTGCTCCTTCTTCTCCAAAGCCTGCTTCATTTTCTCTAAAGAAATAAGATTCTTCAGACGGGCTTGGAGTTGACGGTTTTCACTACATACATCTACTCGAGTGGAGTCACTCGGTTCAAAAAATGGAAAGGAAAAGTGCCAGTAGTGAGATAGACAGTTGACGATTGGTTACCTCCCATGGCAGATACTTCATCACGAGCAGTCTTGAGATTCTTCTTGGCCAATTCCAGATCAAGGTTGAGGCTGATTTGCTGTTTGTTCATTGCAGAAAGCTGAGCCCCAAGATCACAAGATTTCTGCAGTATAAGCCATATCAGTCGACTGAGAATAAAAAAAAGAAAAAAAAGAAGTTCTCAGACCGAGTGAAAAAATATAGATTCTGAGACCACAGTCGACTGCCCGCAGTCAACTATGGTCTCGGGGACTACACCCAGTGGGTGCACTAAGAGTGCCCCCACTAGTTCAAAGATTCAATTCAAGACGACTCAAATTGCCTCGTACAACTTCATAACAGTCACACCCAGTGGGTGATCGGATGAGAAGTATGATCAATCAGGAATCTACTAACCTGGACATTGGTCTGCAGAGCTGCTCCGGCGTTGAAGGCCACCTGACTGGCCTCATGCACCACTTTCATTTGCCCCATCACAAGGTTCAAGTGAAGAAGAGCTTCTTTGGCGGCAGCCGGTGGGTCGTCCGGAGTCTGATACGCAGTGAAAAGCGATGATGGCAGAGCAGTCGGTATTGGCACAGCAGAAGTCTGAGCAGCTGATCCTGATGGGCAATCAGTCGACAGCAGGATAGCGAAAGTGACATTGGTACGAGCCAGATCTATCGATCGCTCGACTGCCGGCTCAGGCATCTCAGTCGACTGAGGAACCTGGACCTCAGGCGTCTTCCTGCTCAGTTCCACGTCCCTCCTCCTCCTTCCCCTCAGCGGTACTTCTTCTTCATCGTTCGGGAGCACAACAACGTCTCGTGGTGCTGCAACAGACAGAGAAAGTCAAAGAGATAGCTGACAAACAATCCACTCGTCCAAATAAATTCGAGTCGGGCAGACTTACTGGCTTTGGAGGTAGCTGCATCGGTGGTTTCCTCATCGACCGGAGTCTTGTTGATATCCATATCAGTCGCAGCCGAGGCCGGGCTGTAAAGGTTCATCATCCACTCGGTCAGTATGAGAGAATCAGTCAGAACAAGAAAATACAGGGAGAACATTTACCCAGAAGCAATAGGAACGTCCATCTTGATTTTAGGCAGGGTCTTCCAAGCCTTCGAAGGATTGATCTTGGGCTGCTTGGTGACCTTCTCAGCCAATTCTGGAGTCGAAGACCGAGCGCGCTTTTGAGATGGAGCGCTCGAGGCCACAGCCTTGCCGCGCTTCCCCGCGAGATCATGGTGCTGCTTGGATCGATGTTCGGAACGAGGTGGTGAGTCGACTACCTCCTCGTCGTCCGACCCATCGCTCTCATCCTCATCACCGTCGGCTAGTGACTCCCACTCGCCGCTCTCCTCCGCGCTGTACTCGCCTTCATGGTCCTGCTCTAGAGCTTGCTCGCCATTGGGCATTGAGTACATCTCTGTATAAATCTACAAAACAAGGAGCCGAGTGGAAATTAATCGGATCAACAAACAGTCGGAAAACACATCCAAATTCAATCAAGTGTAGTGGCCAAACCTTGTCTGGCTGGTTGCTTTCGCTGAAAGGTTTGACCCTCGTGGCACCCCTGGGATTGTCCTTGTTCCCGGTGATGCCCCTCAACCACTCGGCCACTGTTTTGGCCTCCACCTCCTCCGGATGAACCCGAGCGGTATCACCAGCCCCGGAGTACATCCACATGGAGTGGTCACGACCTTGGAGTGGTTGAATGCGTCGGCTGAGGAACACCTCCAGCAGATCCATGCCGGTGACACCTTGGTTGATCAGTTGAACTACTCTCTCGACCAGCATACCCGTCTCCGACTTCTCCGCGGCGGTCACTTTCAACGAAGATGGAGTTCGAACACGATCAAGAGAGAAAGGGGGTAGTCCAGTCGACTGGCCTGGAGTCGCAATATCCTGGCAATAGAACCAGGTCGACTGCCAGCCCCTGACCGACTGAGGAAGAGTCATCGAGGGGAAGGAACTCCTTTTCCTCTTCTGAATACCCATACCCCCACACATCTGGATAACATGGGTTTCTCGTCGTTCGAGTTCGCTTTCTTCACTGTTTGGGAGCGGATGGTGAAAATGTGTTTGAAGAGACCCCAGTGCGGCCGACACCCCAGAAAATTTTCGCACATGGACACGAATGCGGCAAGGTATGTGATGGTGTTGGGAGTGAAATGGTGGGGTTGAGCACCGACGAAATTCAAGAAACCTCGAAAGAAGGGGTGTGGAGGAAGCGAGAAACCGCGGTCGACATGGGTGGCAAGCAGAACACACTCACCCGGTTGCGGCTGTGGCTCCATTTCCCCCTCCGGCAGCCGCGCAGACCCATGGACGATCAACCCTGACTCGGCCATATCATCCAAGTCCTCCTGCTGAAGCGAGGAACGGATCCAATCTCCCTGGATCCAACCCCGCGGCAGCCCCGAGCGAGATGAAGATTCCCGATTCGTCTTCTTGCCTTTCGCCGCCCCCGTCGCCTTCTTCGCGCGCTCCAGCGCCGCCGTTTTCTCCTTCCCCATGGCAGCGGAGCGGAGGCGTCGAGAGTGGAGAAGTCGGATGGGGCGAAAGAGCGAGAGGAAGAAGAAGGAGAATGGGCACGCATAGTGCGGACGCCCGGCCTCGCCGCTTTTAAAGGCCCACTTCCGAGTGGCTGACGCGTGGGTCCGGGCGATCCTGCCAAATCCCGCAACAGTCGGACACCGGATACATGGCGAAAAAGGTGGCGCAGAAATTGAAACGTCCTATTTATCCGCTCCGCTTACCACGGCACACTCCGCATGGCGTGCTTTCACTGAAATTTCGAATCCCGCGAAATCCGGGATCCTCTGCAACCGATCATGCCAAAGATTTCGCGTCAAAGACATCACTCGGTGGGTGACATTATAAAAACCAATCGGCAATTCCTGAATCAATCGAGGCGACTGAAATGAAGCCGAAGTACCAACACTAGCCTCCGTTCAGAAATGAGTTCTTGAGAAAGGCAAGAGTCAAAGCAAGATCAACTTCAACCTTCTTTTCACTCGGACCTCAATCCATTCAGGGGCTAATGATGAGGACATAGACCTAGGGTAGGGCGATAGGCCTGATCTATACGTCCTACCTAAGGTCCTTGTCCTAGAAGCAAAGAAGTTCAAGAGCAAATAGAGAGGGCTCAACAAAGGTGTCGAGTGCAATCCACTGGACCTACCTTTCACTCGGAATAATCTTTCCTTATTTAAGACACTCGACCACTCAACCACACGACGTGCAGAAGACTTAAAGCCACTCTGCGCAGCAACGGTCGGACGTTCATTCATAGGCTTGATGATCATTTATAGCACTTTATTATTGACGTTACCTGTAACGCTCTCACTTTATGTACATTGAATCCTGTGTAACGGAGGGGAGCGGGGGTCCTGGCACACTCTATATAAGCCACCCCCTCCTCTGAGACAAGGGTTCGCACCCCCTGTAACACACACACGCATATAATCCAGTCGACCGCCTCCGGGCTCCGAGACGTAGGGCTGTTACTTCATCCGAGAAGGGCCTGAACTCGTAAAACTCCTGCGTACAACTTCTCCATAGCTAAGATCTTGCCTCTACATCTCTACCCCCCATTCTACTGCCAGACTTAGAACCACGACACTCGCCTCGTGATGTTCACTGTTCTCTGGTCAAGCGCATTCTCCGGTATCTTCGCAGCACACCGACCTATGGCCTTCGTCTTCGTGCCTCCGCCTCCACTGAGCTTTTTGCCTACACTAATGCGGATTGGGCTGGCTGTCCTGACACCCGATGATCCACATCGGGATATTGTGTCTTCTTCGGTGACTCTCTCGTCTCATGGTCCTCTAAGCGGCAGCCCACCGTCTCCCGCTCGAGTGCTGAGGCCGAGTACCGTGCCCTCGCCAATGTTGTTGCTGAGACGTGTTGCTGCGTCAACTACTTGGTGAACTTCGGGTCGCAATCCCGAAAGCCACGGTGGTTTCCTATGATAATGTTTCGGCCACCTACCTCGCGGCCAATCCGGTGCAGCATAAGTGCACTAAGCACATTGAACTTGATGTTCACTTCGTCCGCGAGAAGGTACAATTGGGTCCGCTCCGTGTTCTTCATGTACCGACCACCCAACAGTTCGCCGGCATTATGACCGAAGGGCTTCCAACCACTGCATTCCAGGAGTTTTGTTCCAGTCTTTAAATCGCCGACGCCGACGCTCCGACTTCGGGCGGGGGGGGGGGGGGGGGGGGGAGGGTGTTGAACGTGACATATATGTATTAATCTTTCTATAGTCGCTAGCCTTGTATACTTGACTTCTAGAGATATGGTAGGATTAGTTGGCTTGTCACGCAAGACATCTCGTGTATATCTTGTGACCAACTCCGAGGAATACAATTGAGTTGCATCCCATATCTTTTCTACACATGGCAACACGCTTCCGTTTTTTCGAAGATAGCTCAAGTTTTTTTTTTGAGAACAAGATAGCTCAGGTATGACCTCTTACACGTCGCGCGTTGCTTCTAATACCAGTAGTTCGCACAGGGCAGCCCGGCTGGCGGTAGGCCAATTTTTTTGAGGGAAACATGCTTTATTTATGGGAAACGTTTTACGTCGGTGCGCCGGCCGAGCGCTGGGCCGGTTTCGTGCCTCGTCACGCACAACACGCACGCACATATAGCTACGTCTCGCGCTGGAACCGACGGAATGTTCTGCTGGAAGTAGCCCTAAAAATTGCTTCCATCGGAGTCGTTCTTGCTGGACCAGCAATTTTTTGCTACTACCATATTTTTTTCCTGGAAGTAGCCCCAAAAAGTGCTTCCACCGGAGTTCGTTCTTGCTGGACCAGCAAAAGTTTTGCTACAACCATATTTTTTTTGCTGGAAGTAGCCCCAAAAATTGCTTCCACTGGAGTTCGTTCTTTTAATGGACCTGCGATTTTTGCTACAGCCATAGACTTTTTTTGCTGGAACCACCCTTTTTCAAACGATTCAATGGGGGCCTTGGCAGATGGCTGCTTTTTTCGGCAACCTTTTTTTGCTGCAGGCGTCGACGGTGAGCATCGGCGGCAAGCGTTGACAGCGAGATCAAACGGGAGAGGGTGGACCGTGGACGCGTGCTGCGCGATGCGGCGGCGGTGAGGCGGCCGCCATGAACCTGCGGTGTTTTTTCTCAGATCTGATACACGAGCGGAGGGTGAGAAAACGATGGGATAGGGCGCATCTGATGGCTACGCGTGGGCGCATCCGACGGATCGAGTACGACCGGCCGAATTTTTGGGCCGGTGCGCCGGCCCTTAGTACTGCCCTTTATTTATTCATCGGGAGTCCGAAGGACACGTATTACAGCAGTGTCGTGAGGGTTAATGTCCCTCATCCAAATGTAGATCTTGTTTAGCTATTCTGTGTGCCTCGGTATTCGAGTTTCTATCTTCAAAACGAAAATCCTATAATAATGAAATCTCTAATGGTTGTATGAATCTCATTAACAATTGGTGCAATCGGGTCTAGCGTGCCACTATATATGTCTTGTACCACTGTCCTGCAGTCTGAAGCTACTCTGATTTTCTGCATGATGAGATCCTTAGCCAAGGCAAGGGCCTCTCGACACGCAAGGTCTTCCAAGATGGTTGGACCCGCGAAAGCCATTGCTGACGAGCCCATGTATAAGCCGGACTCATCACGGAGCACATACTGTAGCACTCAAATTGCATATAGCCCGATTACTTCTTCTAAAAAAACATATAGCCCGATTACTGTAGTGTGGGGTTCTCTAAACAAAGATTACTTTTCCCTATTTTTTTTAATTTTCCCTAGAAGAAAAATATTAGTGTAGTGTGGGTGGAGCAGAAACGTGAACGTTTTTTTAGCAAAAAGTCAATATTCTATTCAACACTAACATTTTTAAAATCTTCTGAACAATTTTAACACCTTGTTTAATGATATCGAACAAAATTTAATTTTTTTACAAAATTCTTAAACAAATGATCTTTTAATGTTTGAAATTCTGAACAATTTTAAAACATGAAATACTCGAACATTTTTTGAATCGGTGAACATTTTTTAAACATGATTTTTTATTGAAATTCAAAAAAAATTAAAAACATGAACATCTTTTAAAATTTTCATTAAAGTGGGATCACTCTTATGAAATCACGATTTCTTTTGGTGAAGAATGGGAAAAAATAAAAAAAGAAGCAGAAAAGACGAAAAAGGAAAAGCAAAAAAATACAGAAAACAAGAAAAGAAACAAACATAAAGAATGGTCCATGGCTCGCAGTGAGTAAACACTAGAAGTAGGCCGACCCATCTCTCATCGCTCACGTTGATACTTTTGTGTGAATCGTTGACAATTCGTCGCAGCGAGCAGTGAATAGGAAATTCCCTCAAGTATACGTTATCAAGCCTATTTGGGCATGCTCAAAACAAGTAAGGCCTATTAGGCCCATTCTAGGCCTGCAACTGAACGGGTGTTGACAAAAGACTTTTGCTTGCATAAAACCATCCTTGATATGGATCCATTATAAAAGTGGTAAACTTGAAAGTTGTGTGTCACATTAAGTCGAACAACTTTTCATTTTATGGTCATTGATGTGACCTCCAAAACCAGAACAATATTCATAGTTTTTTCTCGAACGAAATGACAATTGTATTAGATGCAGAGATCATCGATGCAGATATTAGAATAGAGTTATTAAAAAGGATACCAAAAAGGTTTTGGGGCACGATGGCCTTGCGACGTTATTTTATCAAAAGCATTGGGAGGAGTTAGGGAAGGATGTATGTGGTGTAGTAAGGGACTTTTTGGAAGGATGAGCTAGTTGGCAGAGCTAAACAACAATATCCTAGTATTGATTCTGAAAATCCCAGGGGCAGAACAATTTTTGATTTATCAACCTTTGTAACACCCCCTACAAAATAGCATTGAAGGTGTTGGCAAACATGCTAAAGAAGGTTCGCCCCATTCTTATCTCGGAAGAGTGGACTGACTTTGTTCGAGGTTGCCTGATGTCTACTACACAACTTGTTCTTGTAGACTCGTGTTGGGCCTCCAAGCGCAGAGTTTTGTAGGACAGTAGCAAACTTCCCTCAAGTGGGTGACCTAAAATTTATCAATCCGCGGGAGGCGTAGGATGAAGATGGTCTCTCTCAAATAACCATGCAACCAAATAACAAAGAGTCTCTTGTGTCCCCAACACACCAAATACAATGGTAAATTGTATAGGTGCACTAGTTCGGTGAAGAGATGGTGATAAAAGTGTAGTAATGATATTAGATATTGATTTGTGTAACAGGAACAATAAAAAACATCAAGGTAGCAAGTAAAAAAAGTGAGCACAAACGGTACTGCAATATGCTTGAAAATGACGCTTAGGATTCATACTTTCACTATCTCTCAACAATTCTAATATTATTGGATCATATAACCATCCCTCAACGTGCGATGAAGAATCACTCCAAAGTTCTTATCTAGCAGAGAACATAAGACAAAATGGTTTGTAGGGTACGAAACCACCTCAAAGTTATCCTTTCCGATCGATCTATCGAGCTATCCCTATAAGTGTCACAAATAACCCAAGAGTTCGTACTAAAATAACACCATATGATACGCATCAACCAACACTAATGTCACCTAGATACTCCAATGTCACCACGAGTATCCGTGAGTTGATTATACGATGTGCATCAAATAATTTCAGATTCATAATATTCAATCCAACACAAAGAACTCCAAAGAGTGCCCCAATATTTCTACCGGAGAAACAAGGACGAAAACCTGCATCAACCCCTATGCATAGATTACCACAATGTCACCTCGGGAATCCGCGAGTTGAATGCCAAGACATACATCAAGTGCTCTCAAATCCAACAAAGTATTCAATCCAATAATAATTAAATCTCAAAGGAAAAACTCAGTTCATCACAACAAGATAGAGAGGGAGAACACCATATGATTCACTTATATTAACAAAGCTCGCGATACATCAAGATCGTTCCAAATCAAGAACACGAGATAGAGAGATCAAACACATCGCTACTAGTACAAACCCTCATCCCCGAGGGTGGACTACTCCCTCCTCATCATGGTGGCCGCCGGGATGATGAAGATGGCCTTCGGTGATGATTTCCCCCTCGGGCAGGGTCCGAGAACAGGGTCTAGATTGGTTTTTCATGGCTACAGAGGCTTGCGGCGGTGGAACTTCTGATCTAGGGTTATTTCTGGGGGGGAGGGTTTATGTATTTATAGGATTTTTTGGCATCGTCTCACGTCCAGTTGGGCCACGAGCTGCCCACTACCCACCAGCCCACCACTTTGGCCCCTTGCGCGCCCTGGTGGGTAGTGGGGCCCTCGTGGCTCTTCTAGCCCTCCCACAAAGCTTCTAGTGCCTCTTTTCTTCCAAAAAGTCGTCAAAAAGTTTCGATGCATTTGGCGAACTTTGATTTCTTCTCAAAAGACAAGACCACGGTAGTTCTGCTAAAAACAACCTCAGTCCGGGTTAGTTCCATTCAAATCATACCGAAACCATATAGAATTCTTGTAAACATGGCATGAATACTTCATAAACTATAGATACGTTGGAGACGTATCATCGCCTAATTACCCACAATCTCTTTATTGCCTACAAGTGTTTATACTCAATACAATGTCGGAACCAGAAAAAAGAACTTTGTGCTCTCAAACTAGGTATGATGAAGGTGTGCAATAGGGTCGAATGAGGCTACCTGCAAAGTGTACGTAGCCGTATGGGATTTTCAGAAAGGTGGATTCAAATAGTTATGTGATGTGTCACTTCATAAGGCATCAGGTAAAATTGAATGGGTTTTTCAGAGCCTTTTGTGCCTTCTAGAGGTTTGAGGCGATGGGGTCCCATCTATCTATACCTCTTCGTTCTGTGTGCTTGTGGGATCAAATATCAACTAGAGGAAGGGTGAATGGGAAATTCGACAATTTTGTTGAAACACGCGCATTCAGTAAGTAAAGAGTGTGATAAATAGAACGGTAGGCTTGACCAAGACAGTGTGATGTGTTCATGCAGTTCAAGTTGGTGGCACAACTCTATGGCTGGTTGAGGGGTTAAGCCGGAACTCGGAGGACAAGGAAATCCTCACCATATTATCCTTGAGCTAAGTTCACCTAGAACCTACCCAAAAACTCGAGGTATATCTTGAGGTGCCCCCGGGCCTTCACATACTTGTTCTTCTGCAGTCCACACTTTGGATGCTTTTCAACCGTCTAGAGGATGCACAATACTCAAGAGGTGGGGTTGGATAAAAGTGAAATGGGGCACCTCATTTGGAGGCCTTTTCCAGCACTCTGCCAGAGGGGGATTCGATCATGGAGGGGGCTCTACATCACCCTTGCCACCCTCTGATGATGCGTGAGTAGTTTACCACAGACCTATGGGTCCATAGTTAGTAGCTAGATGGCTTCTTCTCTCTATTTGATCTTCAATACAATGTTCTCCTCGGTGTTCTTGGAGATCTATTCCATGTAATGACATTTTGCGGTGTGTTTGTTGGGATCCGATGGATTGTGAGTTTATGATCAAATCTATCCATGAATATTATTTGAGTTTTCTCTGAACTCTTTTATGCATCATTGTTATAGCCTTGTATTTCTTCCCTGATTTATTGGTCTGGTTTGGCCAACTAGATTGATTTATCATGCCATGGGAAGAGGTGCTTTGTAATGGGTTCGGTGTTCAATCCCAGTGACAGAAAGGGACATGACATGCATGTATCGTTGCTATTAAGGGTCAAAAGATGGGGTTTATTCATACATGAGTTTATCTTGTCTACATCATGTCATCTTTCTTAAGGCATTACTTCGTTTTTTCATGAACTTAATACACTAGCTAGATGCATGTTGGTCGATGTGTGGAGTAATAGTAGTAGATGTAGAATTGTTTCGGTCTACTTGTCTCGGACGTTATGCCTATATGCATGATCATTGCCTTGGATATCGCCATAATTATTTGCTTTTCTATCAATTGACCAACAGTAATTTGTTCACCCGCAGTATGCTATTTTCTTGAGAGAAGCCTCAAGTGAAAACAACGACCCCCGGGTCTATATTTTATCATATACTAAAACCAAAAATACCTTGCTGGAATTTTATTTTATTTATTTTATTTTGTATTTCTGTTCAATCTATCTATCAAAAACTATACAATTTAATCTTGCTCGCGACCGTCAAGGGACTGACAACCCCTTGTTCGCATTGGGTTGCAAGTATTTGTTGTTTCTGTGCAGGTGTTGTTCACGAGTCGTTGCTTGGTTCTCCTACTGGTTTGATAACCTTGGTTTCATAAACTTAGGTAAATACTTATCACTACTGTACCGCATCATCCTCTCCTCTTCGAGGAAATCCCAACGCAGCTCACAAGTAGCAGCAAGATTCTACGGAAACTGGACGTCCCGGTAAGGTTAAAATTTTCTTCTGGAAGTCCTTACATGGGACAGTTCCTAGTTTTGCAATGCTGGTTGCTAGACATATTCCTATTTATCCACATTGTCCGGTGTGTAAGGCAGGAGTAGAATAATCTAAAGCAGTTATTATTCATGTGTGATCGAGCACGTCAGGTTTGGAAATCGTTGGGAATTAATCATATCATTGACAAAGCTTTGTGTGCTGACCAGTTGGGTTCTATTGTTTTGTAGGAGATCCTTCGATACAGCCCCAAAAAATCGCCTATGCTTGGTCAGATCTGCCTGAAGGAGGTCATTCTAGTGGATGCCTGGTACATCTGGTGGCAAAGACGTGACCTGGTAAAGGGGCAGCAGGTTGCATCTCTGATGAGGATGACTTTTGCTATATAGGATTTCTGAGCGAATCATGCCTCTACTACAGCGGTCAAGACGCATGAAATGTCATGGATAAAATTGCCCTAGGGTACTTATACTGAATATAGATGCAACTTTCTTTGATGATGGGACCGGAGCAACTAGAGCTATCGTTCGTAATGATCGTCGGGAAGCAGAAGTGTAATTATTCCTACCCAGCAGCATAGGTGTAGTAGCACCCAAAAAACATGAGAATCACACTTTATTTTATGATGGTTGCAAGACAAAGTGGATGGTGTGATGACAAGGGTTTCCAACGGACCAAATCATCCTGTTAACCGATGGTACTAGAATGATGCACGGAGTCGTCCTGCCGCTAGACATGACGAGGGTGCTTGTGCGTGAGGTAATGACGAGCTTCGAATCATGGTCATTGCCTCATCCCCCCTGAAGAGGTCGTCCCTTCTAGTTGACATAGCACCATGTCCATCACAGAGCACCCCCACGCGAGCACTTAGTAAGGCAACTACAGTGCCCAAAGCACGAAGACCACCACAGCAAACCCAAACTTCACGTTTAAAGTAGAAGAGCAACTGTTCTCAGGTCAGATTCCGTAGCTATGGTGCATACTCCTTTGCTCTTGCATCACTGTATTTACTCATACCAACTAATTTAGAATTTGAAGGATCCAATTGAAACTCCAAGGGCGCAACAGGTATGTTTTAAACCTATTTCTTTAACCGGATTGCTGTTCTAACTTCTTGCTCTATGTTGATTTTAGTTTCAATTGTATAAATAATTATGTTCTCATGCCATGCACAATACAAGTGTTGTTAGTCCTGTGTAGTTTCCCACACTTATATTCAGTCTATGCCGCTTTGTCTTAAACATATATGATTTTAACTGTGTCTATCTTGATTTGGCAACAAAACTAGAATGATATAGACAATACGGTGACCATAGTACATAGATATATGTTTGTTTCATGTTGTTATCCTGTCCACCTTACTACTGAACCGGTTTACCAAAATGAGTTTCATATACTACATGCTAAACTTGCGATGTGTCTGCTTGTTTCTCTTGTAGAATACTGATAGAATATTGGAGAAGAGCCATTATGCAATGGTAAAGAAAGTAATGCAGATAAGGTTCAAGATAGTGAGATAACCCTATTGGTCTCCAAGAAAGCTGATACAAGAAATCTTTAAGATAGTGAGACAACCCCAAAGTATTGCCTTGATGTAGTGTTCGAGTTACTGGCCACTAAAGCTGGCACAAGCTCTCCGAAGTCGCTGCCTAAATCAGTTCAGCTTCTTGAGTCTCAGCTACAAGCTGAAAGACATCAGTCAGCTGTGCTGCGACAAGAAGCCGAACGACTTAGGAAGTCCCTACATAATTCAGATGCATACTTTCCGGTGCAAACAGCAAGCATTGGAGAATCTTAGCGCAAAAAAAGAGAAAGCTAATAAGCTTGCTAAGCTTCTTGCCAGCATGGTGGGTACCCGGGATATCGTTTCTTGAGTTCTTCTGAAGTGGTTTCAGTTCTAAACTTGTTTTGCTATCGCGTTTATTTGCACTGGTGGCCAATTTAGTCGCCCAGTGTATATAATTTGCTTCTTTGTTCACTATATTTGCATCGGTGGCGAACTTTGATGCCCAGTGGATGTAATATTTTGCTAGCCGTAATAGCCTAGCGTATCTTGCTTGCTTATTTATTTCCATATTGTCTTGTTTATTTGTTTGCTTGTAGTCACTGCAATTCTTTTTCCGCGGTTTGCTAGTTGCCACATTTTTTGCGAACTGATGTTTACTACACAACTTATTCTTCTAGACTCGTGTTGGGCCTCCAAGCGCAGAGTTTTGTAGGATAGTAGCAATTTTCCCTCAAGTGGATGACCTAAGGTTTATCAATCTGTGGGAGGCATAGGATGAAGATGGCCTCTCTGAAACAACCCTACAACCAAATAACAAAGAGTCTCTTGTGTCCCCAACACAACCAATACAATGGCAAATTTTATAGGTGCACTAGTTCGGCGAAGAGATGGTGATAAAAGTGTTGTATGGATGGTACAAATACATTTTATAATCTGAATAAATAAAAACAGCAAGGTGATGTCTACTACACAACTTGTTCTTATAGACTCGTGTTGGGCCTCCAAGCGCAGAGATTTGTAGGACAGTAGCAATTTCCCCTCAAGTGGATGACCTAAGGTTTATCAATCTGTGGGAGGTGTAGGATGAAGATGGTCTCTCATAAACAACCCTGCAACCAAATAACAAAAAGTCTCTTGTGTCCCCAACACATCAAATACAATGGTAAACTCTATAGGTGCACTAGTTCGGCGAAGAGATGGTGATACAAATGTAGTAATGATAGTAGATATTGATTTTTGTAATAGGAACAATAAAAAACATCAAGGTAGCAATTGATAAAATGGAGCACAAAGGTTATTGCAATGCTTGAAAATGAGGCCTAGGGTTCGTACTTTCGCTAGTGCAATCTCTCAACAATGCGAATCTAATTCGATCATATAACCATCCCTCAACGTATGATGAAGAATCACTCCAAAGTTCTTACCTAGCGAAGAACATAAGAAGAAATTGTTTGTAGGGTATGAAACAACCTTAAAGCTATTCTTTCCGTTTCATCTATTCAAGAGTTCATACTAAAATAACACAAAGTTATTCTTTTTGTTCGATCTATCCAAGATTTTGTACTAAAATAAAAGCATATGATACGCATCAACCAACTCTAATGTCACCTACATACACCAATGTCACCACAAGTATCCATGTGTTAATTATACGATAAACATCAAACAATTTCAGATTCATAATACTTGATACAACACAAAGAATCTCAAAGAGTGCCCCAAGATTTCTACCGGAGAAACAAAGACGAGAACGTGCATCAACCCCTATGCATAGATTACCCCAATTTCACCTCGGGAATCCACGAGTTGAGTGCCAAAACACATATCAAGTGAATCAATATGAGACCCCATTGTCACCACGGGTATTCATAGCAAGACATACATCAAGTGTTCTCAAATCCATAAAAGTATTTAATCCGGTAAGAACAAAATCTCAAAGGGAAAACTCAATTCACAACAAGATAGAAAGGGGAAAACACCATATCACTACTGCAGGATGCTGCTAACGCGACACTATGATCAGAGACCCTTCGATGAAACTGTGTGTGATGCAATAATCGCAAACGATGGTGTAAAAAACCGTCAAAAAAGGTGCAAAACGTTTGCGATGGCGGATGCATCAAACATGGTTCAGATTTTAGTTGCATGTGCGATGCAGGGCATACAGTTCAGGTCAATTATCTATTTGCGATGAGTAGGAACAAAATAAACGGGCAGCCATATCAATGTGTGTGCGATATATGGCATATAGTTCGCTCTGATGAACTGTTTGCTATTAGTGGAAGCAACAGAAACGGTCAGCCAGATCAAGGTGTGTGTGATATACGGCATACGGTTCACTCGAATGAACTGTTTTCGATTAGGAAAGAGAACATAAACGGTTCAACTTAACAATATGTGTGTGATACGCGGCAAACAGGCCCGAAGGTTAATTTGGGAACAAGTACACAGAAGTTAATTTGACATACATGACTTATAAGTTTCACAGAAATCATATCACTCTTTTTTTGGAAAACATTTAATTGCGTTGAATGTATATATTGCTCCGTCCTATTAGTTGAATTAACCTCGAGGTCCATTATTTGGAAACATGTCATACTAGTTACAGTGATGCATATAATTAAGCAAAGGGATCGCACATGTCTGTACTGACTGTAACGAGAATGGAATAGCACAATAAGAATTAAGGCCACGATGATGTGATCGCAGTGGTGGTTACAGGAGGCAAGAAGAAAGATGCATCCATCAACGTATGACCTCCTCCTCCTCAACTTAGTGCGATGGGCCACCGACCGGCGGCTAAGGAGCGGCGGCTTTTGTGGCGAGGTCAAGGTGCTTCTCAGCAAAGGCATCCAAGGCTTCCAGCCAGTTGAAGAAGGCCAATGTCATAGCATCCTCACTGGCCTTGTAGATACCTATGTACACGATCTGCTCGTAGACGTGGATGTGTAGGTCGACGAATTCTTGCAGGGCGAGGCGCCTCGCGGTGAGCGTGACCTCCAGGTGGACATTCTTCGTGGCGTCGGCGGGTAGTCGTAGGGCCACCAGTGCTTGAAAGATGTTTCGACCATGGAGGCCGATTAGGGTGGCAGGCAATGAGGAGCCCGGGCGCGCGGGCTGGAGGAGTACGGCGATGTCGTCCGCGAGCTTCTTGACGATGATGAACTTTTTGGTGGTGGCAACTTTCATCTGGTTGTACTGAGAGTCGTAGCTAGCGTCGACGGCGGCCATCCACCAGCTGGTCGCCAACACCGTATGGAGACGATCCTCGGTTCCATGCCGCAGGCCGGCGTCGTGGACCATCTGGCACAGCCGCTGGCCGCTCGCGCGCATCGCCGCCATGGGTCTGGAGTGAGCACTTTTGCGCTTATTAGTGTACGTGCTTAGGCAAATTCTTAGGTGCGTACGATGTGGTAGATGCATTGGAATGGAGGGGCGCCTTTATATGAGTGCAAACTGCGTTGCATTCACATCGTGCTGCCTCTTTTCCCGGTCCTCCTCCCATTTCTTCCCTCATGCATTCACACGATGCTAATTGAAGGAGGATGCATCATTGGCCGTTCAACATTTCGGGAACCGCTACCCTCTCCCTCATCTGCATTAAAGCCGTATCGGGAACTGCGCTGCCCGCTGTCAAATCGAATAGTAGTGCACCTCCCGCTGCACGCCCGGCTGAACACGCCTCCTCGCCTCCATCTATGCTTAATTACTGAATTTTAGTTGCAAAAATTAGATACTGCTAGTGATTTTTAGTTTGTACGTGGTTGCACATGGGTCATCCAAACAACCGTTTGCGTTCAAGGGATGCATAAATCCTGCGCTGCCCTCACTTTGCATATGGGTGCTCTATCAAAAACGTTTGCGATCAAGAGCTGCAGAAATTCTACTCGACACATTTTCTCTTGGCTTCCTGGGGAAGCTGTCGGTTTGCATACGGGTGTTCTAACTAAAACGTTTGCGATGAGTGTTTTATATTTAAAAACCGAATTATACAACGGCTTGGGAGCCATTAATGGAGAGGATGCGAGCAAGGCGGGCGACCATGGAAGTCAAAGGGCTCGCTTCCCAGTGAGCCTGCGCAGCATACAACTTGGACGCTTCCCGGTGAGCGTGCGCATTGGAGGACAGCTTGCACGCCTCTCGGTCAACCTGTGCACCGGACTGCGCTCGCACGCATCCCGTTCAGTCAAGGTCAAGCAGCTGTTTGCACGGCACCTCCTACAGCCATTAAAACCAAGACATGTGGCGTCACGTGAATGGTTAACAGAACGCACACGGTTTGAATTATACAAACATTTGAGATATTAAAGTGGCAGCTATTTTTTCAAAATGCCTTTGTTGGCTGTCATTATTCGAGTGCGCCTTCTCACAAAATGGACACAAAAAATACCACAGCATGTCGGATGCCATTCCATGATAGAATGCCAAATTTCAAGAATTTCAGACGAGTTTTGGATTTACTAGAATTTAAAAACAAAGTATCTCAACGTTTTGCCAGCAATCAATAGTGCCCTGGTGTTTGAAATTCATTCCCATTTCTTGCATGGGACCTAAGCATACCCCGAAGGACACATATTTGATTTTTCAACCAATTTATATGCACTGGAGCTTGTGCATGTACTTCAAATTTGAATTATGCACATGAAATGCCTAGAAAACCCAGTTAATGTATAAAGATGTCCAAATGAACCCCGAAAAATTCCAAAATTGAACACAACACTCCTGTTGTTCTATGTTGACACTCGAAATTTTTTGAAAGCAATAAGAGGCAACGAATATCGTTTCGTCCCCAAAGGTGGCACGTTCCCTACCGAAACCGTCATGCTTGTTGTGAGAAGCTAAGGTTTGTGAGAAGCTTATACCCAAACCTGCCCCAAATGGGACAAATTTTTTACCATGGCATGTTGATGCCGCTCCATGATAGCATGCCAAGTGTCATGAATTTTAGACGACTTTTGGATTAACTAGAATTTAAAAGCCAGGTATCTCAATGTTTGCGGCCGAGTGACGGTGGCAGGGTGTTTGAAATTCATTCCCATTTCTTGCATGGGACCTAAGCATGCAACCAAGGACACATATTTATTTTTTCAACCAGCTTATATGCACCGGAAAATGTGCATGTAGTTCAAATTTGAATCATGCACATAAAATGCCTGGAAAACCAAGTTAACGTATAAAAATGTCCAAACGAACCCCGAAAAATTCCAAAATTAAACACAATACTCATGTTGTTCTATGTTGACACTCGAATTGTTTTGAAAGCAATAAGAGGCAACAGATATCGTTTCGTCCCCAAAGGTGGCATGTTCCCTACCGAAACCATCACACTTGTTGTGAGAAGCTAATACCCAAACCTGCCCCAAAAGGGACAAAATTTTTACCACGGCATGTTGATGCCGCTCCATGATAGCATGCCAGGTTTCATGAATTTCAGACGAATTTTGGTTTTACTAGAATTTAAAAGCCAGGTATCTCAATGTTTGTGGCCGAGTGACGGTGGCAGGGTGTTTGAAATTCATTCCCATTACTTGCATGGGACCTAAGCATGCAACCAAGGACACATATTTGTTTTTTCAACCAGTTTATATGCACTGGAGAATGTGCATGTAGTTCAAATTTGAATTATGCGCATAAAATGCCTTGGAAACCCAGTTAATGTATAAAAATGCCCAAACGAACCCCGAAAAATTCCAAAATTAAACACAACACTCCTGTTCTTCTATCTTGAAACTCAAATTTTTTGAAAGCAATAAGAGGCAACGGATATCGTTTCGTCCCCAAAGGTGGCACGTTCCCTACCGAAACCATCACGCTTATTGTGAGAAGCTCTGGTTTGTGAGAAACTTATACCCAAACCTGCCCCAAATGGGAGAAATTTTTTACATGGCACGTTGATGCCGCTCAATGATAGCATGCCAAGTTTCATGAATTTCAGACGAGTTTCAGATTTACTAGAATTTAAAAACCAGGTATCTCAACATTTTGCCGGCAATCAACAGTGCCCTGGTGTTTGAAATTCATTCCCATTTCTTGCATGGGACCTAAGCATGCAACCAAGGACACATATTCGATTTTTCATCCAGTTTATATGCACTTGAGAATGTGCATGTAGTTCAACTTTGAATTATGCGCATAAAATGCCTGGGAAACCCAGTTAATCTATAAAAATGTCCAAACGAACCCCAAAAAATTCCAAAATTGAACACAACAATCCTGTTGTTCTATGTTGACACTCGAAAAAATTTGAAAGCAATAAGAGGCAACAGATATCGTTTCGTCCCCAAAGGTGGCACGTTCCCTACCGAAACCATCACGCTTGTTGTGAGAAGCTAAGGTTTGTGAGAAGCTTATACCGAAACCTGCCCAAATGGGATAATTTTTTTACGACGGCATGTTGACGCCGCTCCATGATAGCATGCCAAGTTTCATGAATTTCAGACGAGTTTTGGATTTTACTAGAATTTAAAAACCAGGTATCTCAATGCTTGCGGCCGAGTGACGGTGGCAGGGTGTTTGAAAATCATTCCCATTTCTTGCATGGGACCTAAGCATGCAACCAAGGAGACATATTTGATTTTTCAACCAGTTTATATGCACCGGAAAATGTGCATGTAGTTTAAATTTGAATTATGCACATAAAATGCCTGGAAAACCCAGTTAACGTATAAAAATGTCCCAACGAACCCCAAAAAATTCCAAAATTAAACAAAACACTCCTGTTGTTCTATGTTGACACTTGAAATTTTTTGAAAGCAATAAGAGGCAACGGATATCGTTTATCCCCAAAGGTGGCATGTTCCCTACCGAAACCATCACGCTTGTTGTGAGAAGCTAAGGTTTGTGAGAAGCTTATACCCAAACCTGCCCCAAATGGGACAAAATGTTTACCACGGCATGTTGATGCCGCTCCATGATAGCATGCCAAGTTTCATGAATTTCAGACGAGTTTTGGATTTACTAGAATTTAAAAACCAGGTATCTCAATGTTTGCGGCCGAGTGATGGTGGCAGGGTGTGTGACATTCATTCCCATTTCTTGCATGGGACCTAAGCATGCAACCAAGGACACATATTTTATTTTTCGACCCGTTTATATGCACTCGAGCATGTGCATGTAGTTCAAATTTGAATTATGCACCTGAAATGCCTACAAAACCAAGTTAATGTATAAAAACGTCCAAACGAACCGTGAATAATTCCAATTTTTTTGATGACACAACTATAGTTCCATGTTCACTACAGATAAAAGTTCTAGCAATTCAAACACCATCCTTTGTAGCTGTGAGCCCATTACGTAATTCAAATCAAGATGATAAATCAAGTAGATTGCACACAGTTTATTATCACCAACCGTGTGAGATGTAACACAAAATATGTTGGAGCACCGTCGGTGTATAGTACGCCTATGGCCTACGCGAGAAGGTGCGTCGGCCAGAGTCCACAGCCGGCGTGTCAAGCACACTAGCTCACTCCCCAAATATCATTTCACTGTTCATTCGTCGCCGGTGAAAGATTGGGACATGGACCCACGTTGTGAGGGAAACTTCGGCAGCCCACTCCAGTGAGAGCACGGCCGCGGCCGCCAGGCGCGTGCTAATAAGCTTCGTGAGGGCGACCGCAATCTGCATCCGGGCGGCCAAGGCGGCCCAAACGGCTGCTGTTGCTTCTTAGGCGGCGGCAGCAGCATCTACCTCGGGGATAGCAACTAGCAAGAGCGGCACAGCAGGTGTCCGTTCCGCAGCGGCGGCCTTAGCCTTGATGGAGGCCGCCCACCACCATGTCGAGGCGTCCACGCCCAGCTCGTGGAGCTCGCCGCACAAATCTAAGGAAGGTTCTCCGACAACGATCGGCAATCCACGGCCGAAGAGTTGGCAATCACCGAGAGAGTTCGAGCAGCCATCCGCTCCTGCGCGGCATACCTTGCCACAACAGAGCCCGCCAAAGCCCAGATCGTGGCTGCCCACGCCCACCTCGTGGCGGCCTATTCCAAAGATATGGCGGATGCGGATGGCGAGATGCTTGCCGAGTATGGTGCAATTTATGCCATGGAGCCCCTTCCCCAGGAGACCGTCGGGAGCGAGATGGACATGGAGGCAGTGGCGGAGATCGACGAGCACCAGCCGTAGTAGTACTCTTTGTTTTGTTTAATTAAGAGTGCCGGTCTTTAATTTGTTAGAGTAATGTTTAGGTCAGCTAGCTCTGTTTAACTGCTAAACTTGCTTGATTAAGAAGTTAGTATCCTTTGTGTACCCAAATTATGCAATGACGTGGATGACCACTGTAACCAGGGAAATTCGAACAAAAAATTTTGACGTTCAAACTCAACACACACGGGTTAAGCTATCTGAATCGTTTGCGATGTTCACATATCGTACACAGTTCTGAATAAGGGACCGTCTTTGATGACACATATTTTATTTTTCGACCCGTTTATATACACAGTTTTGAATAAGGGAATTTTTGGCGTTGGTTTCACGCTAAGATGGGCCTCGAGGTGAGGATCACACACTGGGGCAAGCCAGGCCCTTCTGGCGCACCCTGGTGGTTTTTGCCCTCCTTGTGGCTTTTCTGGCCCCCCACGAAGCTTCTAGTGCCTCTTTTTTCCAATACAATCGTCAAAAAGTTTCAGCTCATTTGGAGAACTTTCATTTCTGCACAAAAAACAACATCACAGTAGTTTTGCTGAAAACAGCGTCAGTCTGGGTTAGTTCCACGCAAATCATACCAAAACCATATAAAATTGTTGTAAACATGGCATGAATACTTCATAAATTATAGATACGTTCGAGACGTATCAGCATCCCCATGATTAATTCCTACTCTTCGTCGAGTAGGTAAATGATAAAAGAAATAATTTATTAAGTATGAATGCTAGCATAGGGCATAAGTTTGATCAATGATAATTTCAATCACTTTTCCAAGCATCATAACATCAACTCTTTCTCATAAAACTCATCATGATAAAGTAGCAATTGAAAATGGAATTTTTGTTGTGGAGTGCTACCTATTATATTCATCATATACTCTTTATTTTGTAGCATGGGCATTTGGACTTGAATGATTCAAAATAATAGTCTATAATTTGACATGAGGAGATCAATTCTCAAGCATATCAACAACAAACCATGTCTTTCAAAATATCAACACTAAAGAAAGTTATCCCTAGCCCATCATGCTCGATCATTGATCCATTCATGAAACACACTCGAATATTAGCTACATCCAATGCACAGGTATGATCATAGTGCTCCCTAGTTGGTGCTTTATAAGAGGAGATGGAGAGTCAAATAAAAAATTGCATAAAGTAAATGCATAGGCCCTTCGCAGATGGAAGCAGAGATTTGTAGTGGTGCCAGAGCTCAAAGATTAAATGGAGAGATAAAAATATTTTGGGAGGCATACATTTCCCGTCAACGAAAACGACCGAGTAATTCCCAACACTTTCGATGCTAGATATATCATAGGCGGTTCCCAAACATAAAATAAAGTTTATTCCTTTTCCATTTTGGGACCGGGCATCCCTATTACCGGCATACTCTCGTGCAATGATAAGTGAATAAACACTCATCTTGAGAATAACACATCTAGCATGGAAAATATTGGCCACCCCCTGTCGCTACATGAGCGATATGGGCACAAAAAAAGGAAATTCATTTCGAAAATTAGAGATGGCACATACAAATTTACTTAGAACGACATGGAAATACTACATATAGTTAGGTATGGTGGACTCATGTGGCAAAACTGGGTTTAAGGATTTTGATGCACAAGTAGTATTCCCACTTAGTACAAATGGAGGCTAGCAAATAGATTGAGAAGCACCAACCAAGAAACGAAAATTCACGTAAATGAGCATTGAGCATAACTAACACTGAATAATGCACCACAAGTAGGATGTAATTTCATTGCATAACTATTGACTTTCGTGCTTGCATAGGGAAACACAAACCTTAACACCGATATTCCTACTAAAGCACAATTACTCACCAACATGACTCACATATTATTATCTCCATTTCGCAAAACTATTGCAAGGAATCAAACTTATCATATCCAATGATCTACATGAAAGTTTTTATTATATCCTTCTTGAATATTCATCATATTAGGACCAAATTCATAGCTTGTGCATATTGTCATCACTATTATCAACTCTCAAAATAATATAAGTGAAGCATGAGAGTGTTCGACTAACTACTCCAAAAAGATATAAGTGAAGATCAAGCGAGTAGTTAAGTAAATAAGTAGCTATGTGAGGACTCTCTCTTATTTAAAAACTTTCAGATCTGAGTATTTTATTAAAACAGCAAGCAAAACAAAATAAAATGACATTCCAAGGATAGCACATATCATGTGACCAATGAAAATATAGTCCCAAGTGAGGTTACCGATAATGTTGAAGACGAAAGAGGGGATGCCTTCCGGGGCATCCCCAAGCTTAATTGCTCGGGTCTTCTTTGAATATTACCTTGGGGGTCCCTTGGGCATCCTCAAGTTTATGGTCTTGTCACTCCTTATTCTCCTCATATCGATATGTCACCCAAAACTTGAAAACATCAATCACACAAAACTTAAAGGAACTTCGTGAGATAGGTTAGTATGATAAAGAGCAAGCCATTCACTTTTGCTACTGTCAATGACAAGATTAATAATTGTTCTCACACAATGCCTACTGTACCATATGATTTTCACAATTTATATTGAGCAATATAAGCCACAGAAACTAGAAAACAAGCAAACTATGCATTGAAAACAGAATCTGTCAAAAACAGAACAATCTATAATGATCTGGACAACTACCATACTTCTACTACTCCAAAAATTCTGAAAAATTCCGAAAGCGTTGACAATTTTTATATAAATCATCTGTAAAAAAATCAGAATTTTATCACATTTCAGTGAATTTAAACAATTCTATTACTGGAAGCAAAAGTTCATGTTTTTGCACAGAATCAAGTCAACTATCATCCACACTATCCCAAAGGCTTTACTTGGCACTTGTTGAAACAAAAGCTATAAAACATGATTACTATAGTAGCATAATCATTTGAACACACAAAACAGTAGGTAAAATTGTTGGGTTGTCTGCCAACAAGCGCTTTTCTTTAATGTCTTTTTAGCTAGGCATGATGGTTTCAATGATGCTCACATAAAAGTAAAGAATTGGAACATAAAGAGAGCATCATGAAGAATATGACTAGCACATTTAAGCCTAACCCACTTCCTATGCATAGGGATTTTGTGAGCAAATGATTTATGGGAGCAATAATCAACTAACATAGGAAGGCAAAGCAAGCATAACTTCAAGATTTCCAACACATAGAGAGGAAACTTGATATTATTGCAATACCTCATAGCATCCCCAAGCTTATGGCTTTGCATATCATTAGCATCATGGATATTGAAAGAATTCATACTAGCAACATTGCAATCATTTATGCAAAACATTTTATTCAATTCTTCTTCTATCAAATGAACACAACTTTCCTTTCCATCATTTTCAAGAAAGACATTATAAAGATGAACAATATGAGACCACCACAATTCCATTTTTTTGTAGTTTTCTTCTTATAAACCAAACTAGTGATAAAACAAGAAACTAAAAGATTCGGTTGCAAGATCTAAAGATATACATTCAAACACTCACCTCCCCGGCAACGGCGCCAGAAAAGAGCTTGATGTCTACCACACAACTTGTTCTTGTAGACACGTGTTGGGCCTCCAAGCGCAGAGTTTTGTAGGACAGTAGCAATTTTCCCTCAAGTGGATGACCTAAGGTTTATCAATCCGTGGAAGGCGTAAGATGAAGATGGTCTCTCTCAAACAACCCTGCAACCAAATAACAAAAAGTCTCTTGTGTCCCCAACACACTAAATACAATGGTAAACTGTATAGGTGCACTAGTTCGGCGAAGAGATGGTGATACAAGTGTAGTAATGATAGTAGATATTGATTTTTGTAATAGGAAGAATAAAAAACAGCAAGGTAGTAATTGATAAAACGGAGCACAAACGGTATTGCAATGCTTGAAAATGAGGCATAGGGTCCGTACTTTCACTAGTGCAATCTCTCAACAATGCTAATCTAATTGGATCATATAACCATCCCTCAACGTATGATGAGGAATCACTCCAAAGTTCTTATCTGGCGGAGAACATAAGAAGAAATTGTTTATAGGGTACGAAACCACCTTAAAGCTATTCTTTCCGTTTGATCTATTCAAATGTTTGTACTAAAATAATACAAATTTATTCTTTCCGTTCGATCTATCCAAGAGTTCGTACTAAAATAACACCATATGATACGCATCAACCAACTCTAATGTCACCAAGACACTCCGATGTCACCACAAGTATCCATGAGTTTTAGATTCGTAATACTTGATCCAACACAAAGAACCTCAAAGAGTGCCCCAAGATTTCTACGGAAGAAACAAAGGCGAGTACGTGCATCAACCCCTATGCATAGATTACCACAATGTCACCTCGGGAATCCGTGAGTTGAGCACATATCAAGTGAATCAAGACGATATTCCATTGTCACCACAAGTTGAGCACATATCAAGTGTTCTCAAATCCATACAAGTATTCAATCCGATAAGAACGAAATCTCAAAGGAAAAACTCAATTCACAACAAGATAGAGAGGGGAAAACACCATATGATCCAACTATATTAACAAAGCCCGCAATACATGAAGATCGTGACATCTCAATAACACAAGAGAGAGAGAGAGATTAAACACATAGCTACTAGTACAAACCCTCAGCCCCGAGGGTGGACTACTCCCTATTCATCATGGTGGCCGTTGGGATGATGAATATGGTCACCGGTGATGATTTCCCCCTCCGGCGGAGTGCCGGAACAGGGTCTAGATTGGTTTATCGTGGCTATAGAGACTTGCGGCGATGGAACTTCTGATATAGGGTTATTTCTGGGGTTTTTGTATTTGTAGGAATTTTTATCGTTGGTTTCACGCTAAGATGGGCCTTGAGGGGAGCACAGCCTACCGGGGCAAGCCAGGCCCCTCTGGCATGCTCTGGTGGGTTGTGCCCTCCTCGTGGCTCTTCTGGCCCTCCCACGAAGCTTCTAGTACCTCTTTTGTTCCAAAAAAAATCATCCAAAAGTTTCAGCTCATTTGGAGAACATTCATTTCTGCACAAAAAACAACACCACGGTAGTTCTGCTGAAAACAGCGCCAGTCCGGGTTAGTTCTATGCAAATGATACCAAAACCATATAAAGTTGTTGTAACATGGCGTGAATACTTCATAAATTATAGATGCGTTGGAGACATATCACAAGGTAGCTAGTAACAAAAGTGAGCAAAAACGGTATTGCAATGCTTGAAAACAAGGCCTAGGGTTCGTACTTTCACGAGTGCAAAATCTCTCAACAAAGATAACATGATTGGATCATATAATAACCCCTCAACGTGCAACAAAGAATCACTCCAAAGTTCCTATCGCGGAGAATATAAGATGAAATTGTTTGTAGGGTACGAAACCACCTCGAAGTTATTCTTTCTGGTCAATCTTTTGAGCTATTCCTATAAGTGTCACAAATAACCCTAGAGTTCGTACTAAAATAACATCATATGACACGCATAATTCAACCCTAATGTCACCTATATACTCTAATGTCACCATAAGTATCCATGGGTTATTATACGATGTGCATCACACAATTTTAAATTCATAATATTCAATCCAACACAAAGAACTTCAAAGAGTACCCCAAGATTTCTATCGGAGAAAGGAATATGAAAACGAGTATCAACCCGTATGCATAGATTACCCCAGTGTCACCACGGGAATTTGCAAGTTGATAACTGAAACATACATCATGTGAATCAATAGAACATCCCATTGTCACCACGGATATCCTATTGCAAGACATACATCAAGTGCTCTCACATCCAAAATATTAAATCGGACATAACAAATCCTCAAAGGAAAAGATTCAATTCATCTGAAGAAGGTAGAGAGGGAAGAACACCACAAGATCCAATTATATTAACAGAGCTCACGGTACATCAAGATCGTGCTAAATCAAGAACACGAGAGAGAGATCAAACAGATAGCTAGCTAATGGTACATACCCTCAGCCGCGAGGGTGAACTACTCCCTCCTAGGATGGCAATGGGTCGGGTTTGGATCGGGTTGAACAATACATATCCATATCCATGAAGACATTCTTTGCCCGCCCATGAAAAAATCCACGGGTGAAAAATTGTGTCCATGTCCAAACCCGATGGATATCCATACCCATTGGATATCCACTGGGTCCTCTCAAGACATATAAATAAGACATAACAGAATGTTAACGTAAGCTCTTCCATTCTTCACCTCGTGGCAGGCTAGGCTTCACTTATGGTAACATCAACTTATGGCAAATCAACGTCCACTAACAACCTAATATCATTGACGAGTCATTTAACAAGGAGAAAAAAATAAGGGAAGGGGTAGTGGAGTATGTTGCGGTGGGGATTGAATGTTAACTAATAGAAGTTACGGCAGGGATTATGCAATTCCTTTTACATGTTTTAGATAACAAAGTGGAAACTTGCAGTGGGACATGTGACTGTGGGGTAAGGATAGCAGATTTTGGCCCATGAAATCATACTATCGGGTCGGGTTTGGGTATACCCATGGGTACAAGATTAGATCCATGCCCTACCCACGAGCAACCTGGTCGGGTTTGGGTGCTGCCCATGGGCACAAAAGCATATCCAAACCCTATCCATCCGAGTCAGATATCCATGGGTATTCATGTCCATGGGTAAAATTGCCATCCTTACTCCCTCCTCATCATGGTGGCCGCCGGGATGATGAAGATGGCTGATACGTCTCCAACGTATCTATAATTTTTGATTGTTCCATGTTGTTTTATTATCAATCTTGGATGTTTTATAATCATTATATAGTCATTTTATATCATTTTTTGGTACCAATCTATTAATATAGTGCCAAGTGCCAATTGCTGTTTTTTGCATGTTTTTTACATCGCAGAAAATCAATATCAGACGGAGTCCAAATGCAACGAAACTTCACGGAGATTTTTTATGGACCGGAAGGAAGATATTGGGCCCTGGTTGCACCTGGGGGAGGCTCGAGGAGGGCACAACCCACCAGGGAGCGCCAGGAGGCTCAGGCGCGCCCTGCGGGGTAGTGCCCACCTCGGGTGCCCCCTGGACCGCCTCTTTGCTATATAAATACCCCAAAAATCCGAGAACCATAGAAGCATCGACGAAATATTCATCCAGCCGCCACAGAGTCTAGAAACACCATATCCAATCTAGACACCATCACGGAGGGGTTCACCACTTCCATTGGTGCCTCTCCGATGATGTGTGAGTAGTTCGACCTAGACCTTCGGGTCCGTAGTTAGTAGCTAGATGGCTTTCTCTCTCTCGCTGAATTCTCAATACAATGGTCTCTTGGAGATCCATATGATGTAACTCTTTTTGCGGTGCGTTTGTTGGGATCTGATGAACTTTGAGTTTATGATCAGTCATATCTTTTTATATCCATGAAAGTTATTTGAGTTTCTTTGATCTCTTATATGCATGATCTCTTATAGCCTCGTATTTATTCTCTGATATTTGGGTTTTGTTTGGCCAACTTGATCTATTTATCTTGCAATGGGAAGAGGTGCCCGGTAGTGGGTTCGATCTTACGGTGCTTGATCCCAGTGACAGAAAGAGAACCGACACGTATGTATCATTGCTACTAAGGATAAAAAGATGAGATCCATATCTGCCGCAATAGATAAACGGATCTTGTCTACATCATGTCATCTTTCTTAATGCATTACTCCATTTTTCGATGAACTTAACACACTAGATGCATGCTGGATAGCGGTCGATGTGTGGAGTAATAGTAGTAGATGCAGGCAGGAGTCGATCTACTAATCTTGGATGTGATGCCTATGTAATGATCATTACCTGGATATCGTCATAATTATTTGAGGTTCTATCAATTGCCCAACAGTAATTTGTTTACCCACTGTTTGCTATTTTCCTCGAGAGAAGCCACTAGTGAAACCTACGGCCCCGGGGTCTTCTTTCTCATATATTTGCCTTGCGATCTACTTTTCCTTTGCGTTTTTTATTCAGATCTATTAATCCAAAAATACAAAAATACCTCGCTGAGTTTTATTTCTATTTATTTTATTTAGTGTTCGATCTATCAATCTACCACAATTTACTTTACCTTATTTTGCCTATCTTGAGGCGCCATACCCCGGAAGGGACTGACAACCCCTTTAACACGTCGGGTTGCGAGGATTTGTTATCTGTGTGCAGGTGTCGTTTACGTTGTGTTGCTTGGTTCTCCTACTGGTTTGATAACCTTGGTTTCATCACTGAGAGAAATACCTACCGTCACTGTGCTACATCATCCCTTCCTCTTGGGGAAAAAACCGACGTAGTCCTAGCAACCATCAAGGGAAATTTCTGGCGCCGTTGCCAGGGAGGATCTTCAACATAACCAGGTTCCTAATCACAACCTCATCTCCTCGCAATTCACATTATTTTCCATTTGCCTATAGTTTTCCTCTCCCCCACTTCACAAAAATTTGCCGTTTTATTCGCCTCTGTTTTTCCGTTCACCGTTTTCTTGCCGGATCTGTTTTTGAGTGCAATCTTGTTGTGTCGTCATCATGACTCAAGAGAACACCAAATTATGTGATTTCTGAAATACCAACAATAGTGATTTTATTGGCACTCCGATTGCTCCTCCCGCCACTAGTGCGGAGTCTTGTGATATTAATACCGCTCTGCTTTATGAAAGATCAATTTTCCGGTACTCCTAATGAGGATGCCACGTCCCATCTTAATACCTTCGTGGAAGTATGCGATATGCAAAAGAAAAAATATGTGGACAATGATGTGGTGAAGATGAAATTATTTCCGTTTTCTTTGTGTGATTCTGCAAAAATTTGGTTCTCTTCTTTGTCTCGCAATAGTATCGATTCTTGGAATAAGTGCAAAGATGCTTTTATCACTAAGTATTTTCCTTCCGCAAAAATTATTTCCCTTATAACCCAGATCATGAATTTCAAGCAACTTGAACATGAGCATGTTGCTCAATCTTGGGAAAGGATGAAAATGATGCTATGGAATTGCCCAACTCATGGGTTAAATCTTTGGATGATCATACAATTTTTTTTATGCAGGATTGAATTTTGTTTCTCGTAATCTTTTAGATTCCACCGCGGGTGGAACTTTTATGGAAATTACTTTGGGTGAAGCCACCAAATTGCTTGATAATATCGTGGCAAATTATTCACAATGGCATACCGAAAGAGCGCCCACTAGTAAAAAAGTTAATTCGGTTGAAGAAATTTCTTCTTTAGTGAAAAAGTTGATGCTCTTATGAAATTGGTTGCTAGTAGAAATGCTCCTATTGATTTTAATGATATGCCTTTGTCTACTTTGATTGAGCAAAATAGTGATGCCATTGATGTGAATTTTATCTCTCGAAATAATTTCAATAACAATGCTTATCGAGGTAATTTTAATCCTAGGCCTTTTCCTAGCAATTCATCTAATAATTATGGTAATTCCTATGGAAATCAATCTTATAATGATAATAGGAACACGTCTGATCTTGAGAATCATATTAAAGAATTTATCAACACACAAAAAGTTTTCAACACTTCCATAGAAGAAAAGTTGAATAAGATTGATGATTTTTCTAGAAGTGTTGATAGAATTGCTCATGATGTGGAAAATCTAAAGATGAAAATTTTTGTGCCTAAGGTTGATGAATCAATTAAAGCTCTTTATGTCTCTATGGATGAAAGTAAGAAAATAACCGCTATGCTTAGAGCTAGAAGAGAATGGTTAGAAAAAGCGTTTTCTAGTGACTGCTTGCATAGAAATGATGAAGATCTTAAAATGATTGGTGTTTCTTCTATTGATTCCTTGTTTAGTAAAGTTAAGATTGATGAAAAAGGGACTAGATAAGAGTCAACTTCAGGTAGAAGGCGTCCCAATATTTCGGAGGGTGAAAATCTTGTTGAAAATTTTGATAAAAGTGGGTTTGGAGAGGTCAAGACTTTAACTAGTGATGTGCCCACTATTTTCGATTACAAAGACTTTAATTTTGATAGTTGCTCTTTGATTGATTGTATTTCTTTGGTGTAGTCCATGCTAATGGACAAAATAAAGCTTTTACTAAACCTATTGTTGATGCTATGATGAAAGCTTTGGAAGAAAAAATGGAATTAGAAGTTTCAATTCCTACAAAATTGCATGATGAGTGGGAACCTACTATCAAAGTCAAGAAAAAAATTATGAGTGTTTTGCTTTGTGTGACTTGGGTGCTAGTGTTTCTACTATTCCAAAATCTTTATGTGATGTGCTTGGTCTTACCAATCTTGAAGAATGTTCTTTGAATTTGCACTTGGCGGATTCTACTATTAAAAAGCCTATGGGAAGAATTAATGATGTTCTTATTCTTGCAAATAGGAATTATGTGCCCGTAGATTTTATTGTTCTTGATATTGATTGCAATCTGTCTTGTCCTATTATTCTTGGTAGACCATTTTTACGCACTATTGGTGCCGTGATTGATATGAAAGAAGGCAATATTAAGTTCCAATTTCCCTTGAGGAAAGGTATGGAACACTTTACTAGAACAAAAATTAAGCCTCCTTATGAATCATCATGAGGTCATTAAGGGAGTCCTGGATTAAGGGGTCCTCGGGCGTCCGGACTATGTACGCGGGCCGGACTGCTGGGCTGTGAAGATACAAGACCGAAGACTCTTTCCCATATCTGGATAGGACTTTTCTTAGCGTAGAAGGCAAGCTTGGCGTCCAAGACATAAAGATTCTTTCCTCTGTAACCGACTTTGTACAAACCCTAGTCCCCTCCGGTGTCTATATAAACCGGAGGCTTAGTCCATAGGGACAATCATAATCATACATGCTAGACTTCTAGGGTTTTAGCCATTACGATCTCGTGGTAGATCAACTCTTGTAATACTCATATTCATCAAGATCAATCAAGCAGGAGTAGGGTATTACCTCCATAGAGAGGGCCCGAACCTGGGTAAACATCGTGTCCCCCGTCTCCTGTTACCATCGACCTTAGACGCACAGTTCGGGACCCCCTACCCGAGATCCGCCGGTTTTGACACCGACATTGGTGCTTTCATTGAGAGTTCCACTGCGTCGTCTCCAAGAGGTTCGATGGCTCCATCAATCATCTTCAACAACGCAGCCCAGGGAGAGGTTTTCCTCCTTGGATAGATCTTTGTATTCGGCGGCTTCGCATTGCGGGCCAACTCGCTCGGCCATTTAGAGCAGATCGACAGCTACTCCCCTGGCCATCAGGTCAGGTTTGGGAGCTTGAATTACATTGCCGATGTCCATGGAGATTTGATCTTCGACGGATTCAAGCCAATGGCAGTCGCTCCCTGCCACCACGATGAACATGATCTAAATCTGTCATCGGTCCATACTAAGGAGATAACACCTGTAACTGCTTCGTCCTTAGATCCGGAGTAGATGGCGCCATCCGAGGACGGGAAGCTCAACCCTGCCACGGAGGCTGCAGACTCTGCGGCAATGGAGCCGCACACAGACCCAACCCAGAACGGGATCTGTGTCATCGGAACCACGGAGCCATCTCCGGCCACAGGATCTGAACCGCGTGGATCCGCGCCCAACAAGCTCGATCGGGCGTCGATCGTCGGCTCCGCGGATATCTTCCGGCACTCGCCTTTAGGCGATGTGCTAAACTCACTAAAGGCTGATAATGGAGAATTTCTCTCCCCGCCCACCACCCACTTTATAGCCACTGTCGAAGACTTAACCGCCATGCTTGACTACGGCTCCGAAGACATTGACTGTATGGACAACGATGCCGGAGAGGAGCAGGCTGAACAACCACTGCGTACAGGGCGCTGGACAGCCACCTCCTCGTATGACGTATACATGGTGGATACACCCAAAGAGAACAACGACGACAAGGAGAGGGATCCAGTTGAGGATATACCTCCTGAGACACAGCAAAAATGCCGACGTCGGCGGCGCCGATCTAAACCACGCCGCGGGAAAAACAGTAATACCGGCACAGGAGATAATACTACTCTGGACGACGCCGAAGACAACGAAGACCCCGTTGAGCCAACTTCCGACACTACTAGGAAAAGGGCTATAGATGATATGGCCACTAATGGCGCACCAGACATGTGGTGCGCCACTACTATATACTAATGGCGCACCATGTGTCGGTGTGCCATTAGTGTCCAAATACTAATGGCGCACCACATCCACGGTGCGCCATTAATAACAATTTTTGTTTCATTTTTTTTCAAAACTAGTAATGGCGCACCAGTGGATAGTGCGCCATTACTAGTTAAACTAGTAATGGCGCACCACATCCACGGTGCGCCACTAGTAATTTTTTTTCAATTTTTTTTCAATTTTATTTTCAAAACTAGTAATGGCGCACCAGAGGATAGTGCGCCATTACTAGTTAAACTAGTAATGGCGCACCACATCCACGGTGCGCCACTAGTAAATTTTTTTCAAATTTTTTTTCAAATTTTTTTCAATTTTTTTTCAAGACTAGTAATGGCGCACCACTCCCACGGTGCGCCATTACTAACTTGGCCCAAAAATTCCACCGAATGCACCCCCTTGGACCGCCTTTTCAGTTAAAAAAATAAAAGAAAATGATGGAAATGTCAAAAAAATAAAAGAAAATAAGTTTCCCATGTGATATGTGGTCTAGTTGTTGGGAAAATTTACAAATATGAATTTCGACTTTATTTGCAAAATCTCTGTGGAATTTGTAAAATGGGCATAACTTTTGCATACGAACTCGGATTAAAAAGTTTTTTATATGAAAAATCATCTACTCGAAAAGTTACATCCGAATTTAACACGGGGAACCCCGTTAAACATTTTCAAAATCCTCAAAAACCTAACAGAAAAAAAGTTACGGGGCTTTCAAGATCTAGAGGCAAAAAATTCAAAAAAATTCGAACTTACTAGTGGCGCACCGTTTGCTAGGTGCGCCACTAGTAATAGAAAAAAAATTGGTGTTGAATTTTTTTTGGAATTGTTTTCAAAAAATGATACGTAATATGACCGGGAAGTTTGAAATATTTTTCAAAATTTCATCATACTCATGAACATGAACAAAGTCCTAGACATCAACAAGGTTTAATAGGATTGATATGGTAGATATATCAACAAGTGCCTGTGAAGTGAGCTGGTGCTGGGGTTGGTTAGAACTGCAAAGTTAAGCGTGCTCGGGCTGGAGTAGTCTGAGGATGGGTGACCTTTCGGGAAGTTTGACCACAGAGTGCATTAAGCCATAGTGACCTGAGATCGAAAAAAAAATCTGGTTTTTTTAAAAAAATTGTTACTAATGGCGCACTTCTATGTGGTGCGCCATTAGTATACCAGATACTAATGGCGCACCAGTGGTGCGCCATTAGTATTTAATACTAGTGGTGCGCCATTAGTATTTAATACTAGTGGCGTGGTACTAGTGGCGCACCAGTAGTACGCCATTAGTAGGCAAAACTGGTGCGCCACTAGTACGCCTTCTCCTAGTAGTGCGAACAGGATTAACGGGAAGATGGGCAAGTTAGCCCTCAGGAACAGACCGTCCACAAAGACTCGGAGGGCAGTAATTATCTTCCACCCTCTGAGGATGAGGTGAGCCTCGGCAATGAGGATTTCATCGTGCCTAAGGAACCTCTTGAGCAAGAGCGTTTCAAGCGCCGGCTAATAGCCACTTCAAGGAGCCTGAAAAAGAAGCAGCTTCATCTTCAAGCTGATCAGGATCTGCTCAACGACAGATGGACTCACGTCCTGGCAACCGAGGAATACAGCCTCATACGCCCAACCAAGAGTTACCCGAAGCGTAAACTCCTACCCCAATTCGACGATGAGGCGCTAGAGCCCGTCCGAACAACCCACAATATGGGTGACTGACCACCACGTGGCCGGGACAAAACGGCAGTCCAAGCCGAACGCCAGCCCGTATTACCTCGCCGTACAAGCAGAGGCACTATAGCTCGGGAACACACTGACCTACGACAAGACCTGGATAACAGAGCGGGGCAGTCCAAGATCGATCTACGGATCGCGGGGGGCGCGCCCCAATGCGCGACGACGGCCACTTGGCCGGACGCGCCAGGCATAACCACGCCCGGGCCCAAAGCCGCATACAGACTCCATCCGAACTGCGTCACGATTTGGCCCGATACAGAGGCGCCGCACACCCCCTCTGCTTCACTAACAAAGTAATGGAGCACGAATTCCCCGAAGGGTTTAAATCCATGAACATCGAAACATACGATGGAACTACAAACCCCACAGTATGGATTGAAGATTTTCTTCTCCATATTCATATGGCTCGTAGTGATAATCTCCATGCCATTAAATACCTTCCACTGAAACTAAAGGGACCAGCTCGGCACTGGTTAAACAGCCTGCCTGAGAACTCCGTTGGTAGCTGGGAAGACCTGGAAGATGCTTTCTAGAGTAACTTCCATGGTACATATGTCCGGCCACCAGACGCTGATGACCTCAGCCACATCATCCAGCAGCCCGAAGAGTCAGTCAGGCAACTCTGGACTAGGTTCCTAATTAAAAAGAACCAAATTGTCGACTGCCCAGACGCGGAAGCCCTCGCGGCATTCAAACATAGCGTCCGGGACGAGTGGCTTGCCCGCCACCTTGGCCAAGAAAAACCAAAATCCTTGTCAGCCCTTACCTCCCTGATGACCCGCTTTTGCGCGGGAGAGGACAGCTGGCTCGCTCGTAAAAGCAACAGTGCCAATGATCCTGACACTTCTGAAGTCTGAGACGGCAATGGCAAGCCACGACACGTCAAACATAAGCGTCGCACTAATAATAAAGGAACGCACGATACGGCCGTCAACGCCGGATTCAGCCGTTCCAAACCCGGTCAACGGAAAAAGCCATTCAAGGAAAACAGAGATGGACCATCCAATCTAGACAAAATACTAGATCGGCCCTGCCAGATCCATGGCACCCCGAATAAGCCAGCCAATCACACTAACAGAAACTGTTGGGTCTTTAAACAAGCAGGCAGGCTAAATGCCGAACACAAGGGGAAGGGGCCGCCCAGTAGCAGCGACGATGAAGAGACCGACCGATCACACCCTGGGGGTCAGAAGCAATTCCCCCCGAAGTAAAAACAGTGAACATGGTATACGTGACAGGGGGATGCAAGCGCGCACTAGGGGACGTCGACGCCATCGAGCCAGTCACCCCCAAATTGCGCCATTGGGCGACCTGCCCGATCACTTTTGATCACATGGACCCCAGTCCATCACAACAGATCGGCAGCTCTGATCTATGATCCAATTATCGATGGGTCCCATCTCATTAAAGTACATATTACGGCTATCATAGCCGGAGTACAAAGCGACCTTCTCAAGCCGCATATCTCATCGGCCATCAGGCCGCCGGTCTTTATTAAACAGGATCGAACAATTTCGGAGCTGGATTAGCAGTTCGGCCTTCGTCGTCCGCCCCATACAGCCGCGAAGTCTATACCACGCATACACAACTATGCACTTAAAATACCTTGGTCCTCGGCAGAGGCACTATACGGACAGGCCTACAGTGCGGTCCGCACTCTTACAGTCTTTATGTTTCTTTTCTAAACTAACTTTCATTCTTTACCACAGGTGATTCAAAGCCTGGTCACTTTTCGGACTCTTTCCGAACCATTTTCTTTCTTTCAATAGCCTAAAACTATTCCAGCTGAGAAGTCCTTTCACCAAGGCATGGCAACGCAGACGTGCGACAGGAGGTCCGAATGATTCTTGTAAGACCACACCTTTTCATTTCAAACCTGTAAAATGCCCTTTTTCTCAGCCTTCGGCCCCCGGCATGTTATATAGCCCGCGTAGAGGTGTTATATACTGTATGATCATGTTTGACGTGTCAATAAGATTCCAGTGAACGTAACCTGTATTCAGTACTCGCCTTTTTATACGAACTGAATTTCTTTTTTCGGTTATCTCACGAATGCACCTAGGCGCAAATTGCCAGGGGCTCGACAAGGCAGCCTTTGAGCTGCCAAAAAGTCCGAACAGCTTTTTCAGTGCACTTCGGCGTCACGAGTTTGGCCTTATATGCATCAGCTCCAAATCATGTCTTTGGTCAATAGTTGGGTTGCCCGGTTCCTGTGCTTACTACCTTACGTTCCGCTCTATCGGCTAAGGTGGTAAAGGGTGAACTATCGTGATTGTGTCCTGGTTCGTCTGGATGAGCACCTCAGTAGAGAAAGCCGAAAACTGACTATCATGATGCGGCGAGAGCTGGTCAACCACTCGACGACTCACCGGAATCTTCGCGATTCCTTCCGTGTTCCACGAAGGACCGTTCTTCTGGTCACATATGTAAACGCACCCGGACAACCGCGTACATACCAGGGGCTATATCGTAGACCCGCCGTCAAACTCCTATGGCTAAGTGAAAGTGTTAAAGCCCTATAGTCCGATTGCCTGGTTCGCCGCATTGACACCTCCTTAATGGACCAATACGTTGGTCAAGAGTGATCAAGCGCTTTTTCCGAACACCCCCACATTATATGCGAGGGGGTAGAAGACGACGACTGGTTAACTTTTAGATTATATACAGACGGCCGCACAGGAGGCACCGAAAACTTTCAGGCGAAAAGTAGAAAAAAAAGCATAGCCATAATATATCATAATATTGTTTCTTTCAATCATGGTATATTTTACCTGAACATTGCCTCTTTCGAGCACTGACCCTCTATTAAGCGGGCACCTTCTAGGACGTCCTCAAAATAACATTCTAGCGTATGATGTTCCTTGCCCTTGGGCGGACCTCTCGCTGCAATATCGATGGCCTTCATCTATGCCCAGTACGTCTTGACGCGGGCAAAGGCCATCCGTGCAACTTCTATGCACGTTGACCGCTTAACGACGTCGATACGCGGCACCGCATCAACAAGTCGCTGCACCAACCTAAAGTAACTATTCGGAACTGGCTCAGTTGGCCAAAACCGGACCACGACGTCCTTCATGGAAGATCCGGATATCCTATGGAGCTCGGCCCACTGGATCATCTGTTCGTTCAACAATAGTGGACACTCTGGCATGCTGAATTGTGACTAGAACAGTTTTTCCATCGCGCGACCTTCTTGCGCTTGGAAAAACTGCGTCGCATCGGAGACACTCTTCGGCAAGTCCAAGAAAGCATCCGGAGAGCTCCACATTTGTCTAAGCGGGGCATACTTCAGATCGCCGAATTTAGTTTGTAATAAAACGGCTTACCAGTCGCTATCTCTCCAGCTTGCCATATTTCCTCCCGAGCTGCCCTAGACTCGGATCGTGCCTCTCTTGCCTCTTGTAAGGCCTTGTCGAGATCGACCGTCCTGGCTTTGTTATCCTTCTCGAGGACTTCACATCGAACATTGGCATCCTTCAGCGCGCGCGTCATGATAGATATTCTCTCTTCGCACTAGCATCGAGCGGCCTGTTCGGCCTTTAACTCATCAGCTGCCTTCTCGGCAGCTGCATTCCTCTTCCTGGCTTGCTCCTTGTCTTGGCCCAGCTCAGCTCGAAGGGCTTCCATGGCGGCAGCACTATCTGCAGTTATGCATATACCAGTACACAATTTTTTAGCGTCATGCTCATGTCATAACACGTACGTATACTGACTGTCCCCTAAACATACCTAGCGCCTCGTTGAGCCGCCTGTTGATAAGCGTGATGTCGTCATCCGCTACATCAAGTTTCTGCTTCAGCCTTGCCACCTGTGAAGCTTGAGTAGTCGTCATGGATGTAACAGCCTGTGTGGCAATTAATCAAATCATTTCAGGGGGAATATCTTTTGATCCTCTGATCGCCTCCCCTCTAAAAACACCAATCAGAGTCTCAGGGGCTACTACCTATATACAGGTGCATTTTGCACGTCAAAATGCCATTAAAAATAATACATACCTCGAAGCCTCTTAGCAGGCTCATGCAGGCTTCATTTAATCCGCTTCTCACGGACAGAATCCTCTCAACCACTGTACTCATTAAGGTACGGTGCTCGTCTGAGATAGACGCATGTTGCAGCATGCCCGTCATTGTATTCGGCATCCCCGGATCCTTGGGAGCGGCCGTCGAAGTCGGGACTCCCTTCAAAGGGATATGTTTACTTGACTCTAGAATTGTCCCGGCTCTGAACCGGATAAACCGGGCCCTTTACTGTTGGTCCCCGTAGGATCCGCACGCCCCGGACTCAGGACGGCCGAAGCATAACCTGCGGGCCCAGTCTTTATTGTCCCCTGCACCACTTGTTGATCGGGAGGAAACCTCCGGGATGACACCTCGGAGTCATCTGCCCTGTTAGGTGAGAAGGTCCGAGGAGGCGTTTCGCTTTCCATCATCTCCGGAAGAAGATCCCCCGAAGAGGAAGACAGTTGAGGAAGACTGCGTGCCGGAATGCAAACTTATATTTTGAATGTTACTATGGTAATCGGAAAGCTATGGGACATGTTTGGGACGCCTGTGTTCACTTACGATTCAGCTGAAGGCTTGTATTTATGGAGGAACTGTGCGACAGCGTCGCCTTCTGAGCCCGAACCACCCGTTGAGGACATCTTCCCGCGCTTAGGAGTCTTCGCCTCCAAATCTTCGGAGGCGGCCCTTTTCTTCCCATCGGGAGAGAGGGTTTCAATCTCTCCGGACATCGTGCCTGGTGTACCTTTGGCCTCCTCGCTTTCCTCTTCGTCCTCCTTTGCCGACTCTTGATGTGGCACCGGAGTCAGCATCCTTGTTAACACAGGATCCGCCGAGTCTTCGGGAAGAGGGGTCGAACACCTAATTCTCTCCACCTTCTTGATCCATCCCTGGTCAAAGACGGTTCCCTCAGTATATGGTCACGAGATATTCGACTAAAATGTGTTCGGGAGTCGGGGGCTTACCGAGCTATCCGGATGGTTGCAGTCGAGGCCGATGTCCTCGGTAGTATCCGGCCATTGTTTTCGTATCCCGAAGAATAACTTCCACATTCCTTTGTGTGTGATGCCAAAGAAGTGTTGGAGAGTCCGTGGTCCTTCCGGGTTGAACTCCCACATACGGAGGGGCCGTCGCTGGCACGGCAGGACCCGACGGACTAGCATCACCTTGACTACGTTGATAAGACCGGTGTCCTTTTTGAGAAGGCTCCAGATACGGCTTTGCAGCGTCTGCACTTCGTCCGTTGATCCCCAGTCCAGCCCCTTGTTAATCCATGAAGCGAGCCTTAATGGAGGGCCAGACCGGAACGCTGGTGTAGCTTCCCACTTCGTGCCGCGGGGTTCGGTGATGTAAAACCACTCCCGCTGCCATAGGTCGGAAGATTCCGTGAAAGAGCCTTTTGGCCCAGGTGCATTGGTAAGTTTGCTCACCATAGCACCGCCACACTCCGCTTGCTTCCCATCGACTACCTTCGGCTTCACATTAAAGGTTTTGAGCCACAAGCCAAAGTGTGGGGGAATTCGGAGGAAGGCCTCGCAAGTGACAATGAACGCCAAGATATGAAGAAAGGAGTCCGGAGCTAGATCGTGAAAATCTAGACCGTAATAGTACATGAACCCTCGAACAAAGGGATTAAGGGCAAACGTCAGCCCTCGGAGGAAGTGTGAGATGAAGACGACCCTCTCGCCGGATCTAGGAGTGGGGATAACCTGCCCTTGAGCAGGAAGCCTATGGGGGATTTCCGCGGTGAGGTATCTTGCCGCCCGGAGTTTCACAATATCCTCCTCTGTGACAAAGGAAGCCACCCACCGGCCCCGAAGGCTGGATCCAGACATGACTGGGAAGCTCGTAGCAATTGATTTGAGCCTTGGGTGTTGGAACTCGAGGCTGGAGAGGTTGGAGGAGATGTTGACGTAAAGGAGATAGATAGGTCTCGGTCCCTTTATAAAGGCAACGAATATCAAACGTCTCCTCCTCCCAGGCCTTGAAACCTGCCTATTCCTAAGGGATAATGCCAGCCGAACGGTTGAGTTACCCACGCCTGTATTGATGAGGATCCTGCAATAAGGGGACACGATCTCTGCTTTGACAAGATGTGCCAATAAAACCGCGTCTCGAAACGTGGAGGGCAGGATAAGAAACGGTTCAAGATAATAGCCGAGTGGTGATGTGATGTCACGCTACAAAAAGTTGTCAGCAGATTGGATTCGTGGAATATTATACTCTCTATGGTGGTATATGGTATATGTTTTGCAGAGCCGGACACGGTCGTTGTATTCAAGGACTGAGATTGAATTATTCGGAAAGGAACCTGCCTTGCAATGTCTAAGACTATCTACGCACTGGACATCTCGTCATTGAAGCCTGGTTCATCGGCTACTGAGGGAGTCCTAGATTAAGGGGTCCTCGGGCGTCCGGACTATGTACGCGGGCTGGACTGCTGGGCTGTGACATACAAGACCGAAGACTCTTTCCCGTATCCGGATAGGACTCTTCTTAGCGTAGAAGGCAAGCTTGGCGTGCAAGACATATAGATTCTTTCCTCTGTAACGGACTTTGTACAAACCCTAGTCCCCTCCGGTGTCTATATAAACCAGAGGGCTTAGTCCATTGGGGCAATCATAATCTTACAGGCTAGACTTCTATGGTTTTATCCATTACGGTCTCATGGTAGATCAACTCTTTTAATACTCATATTCATCAAGATCAATCAAGCAGGAGTAGGGTATTACCTCCATAGAGAGGGCCCGAACCTGGGTAAACATCGTGTCCCCCGTCTCCTGTTACTATCGACCTTAGACGCACAGTTCGGGACCCCCTACCCGAGATCCGCCGGTTTTTACACCGACAGGCATCTTACGGATCTCAAACCAAAGATGACAAAACTTAGATCCTTGCTTTATGCCTCGCTAAGGGCGTAAAACTATAGCGCTTGTTGGGAGGCAACCCAATGAACAAAAATTATTTTTTCTTTTTGCTTTCTGTTCTTGTGTGATAGCACAATTATGCTACTGTTATGATTGTGTTTTTTGTGTTTAAATTAGTGTTTGTGCCAAGTAAAGCTTTGATGATTACTTTGGGTGATAGTTGTTTGATCTTGCTGAAAAACAGAAACTTTGCGCTCACGAAAACGTGCCTCATTTTTAATCAGAGAGTGATTTTAAGTTGATTCATTTTACAGAAGATCATTATACAAATTATCTAGGTCGCCATAATTTTTTCAGAATTTATTGAGTTACAGAAGTATTCGAAAGTGTCAGATTACTACAGTCTGTTCTGTTTTGACAGATTCTGTTTTCTTTGTGTTGTGTGCTTATTTTCATGGCTCCATGGTTTTCTTTGATGAGTTTTTGCCATAGAATAGTAGGAATACAGTAGATATAATACAAAACAAAATCTGAATTGGTTTGACACAGCACTTATAGTAGTGGTTTGCTTTCTTTTACTAACGGATCTTACGAAGGTTTTGTTGAGTTTTGTGTGACTGAAGTTTTTAAGTTTTGGGTTATCTTACGATGGATGAAAGAAGGATAGAAGAGCCTAAGCTTGGGAATGCCCCGGCATCCCAAGCTTTTATCCAAGAAATAGCATCCAACTAAGCTTGGGGATGCCCCCGAGTGGCATCCCCTCTTTCTTCTAACGACCATCGGTATTTTACTCGAAACTATATTTTTATTCGTCACATGATATGTGTTTTGCTTGGAGTGTCTTGTATGATATGAGTCTTTGCTTGTTTTATTTTGATTTTTTAGTCATCAATCCTTGCTGAATACACTTATTTGAGAGTGCCAAAATTATATCATGATTTGTTAGAATTGCTCTCTATGCTTCACTTAAATCTTTTATGAGCTATGGACTTGTTCTAGTGCTTCACTTATATCTTTTTGAGCACGGTGTGCTTTAGTATTTTGAAAGAAATGCTCTCTTGCTTCACTTATATTTATTTGAGAGTTAGTAAAATTTTGAAGAAATTCTCTCTTGCTTCACTTAAATTATTTTGAGAGAAAGAAATTGTTTTATGCTCATGATCTTCACTTATATTTGTTTGGGCTTATGAAAAGCAACACATGAAAATTAGTTCCAAAGTGATAGATATCCAAGAAGGATAAAGTAGAAATTGTCATGAAGATCATTGGACAAAATAAACTTGATTCTTAGTAATAGTTTTGAGATATGATGATGTGATATGTGAGTCATGTTGATGAGTAATTATGCTTTAGTAAGAATATTGGTGTTAAAGTTTGTGATGCCCTATGCATGCACGAAAGTCAATAATCATGCAATGAAAATTATATCCTACTTGTGGTACATTATTCGGTGTTACTTATGCTTAATGCTTGCTTTACGAGATTATTCGTTTCTTGGTTGGTCGCTTCTCAATCTTTTGCAAGCCTTCATTTTGCACCAAGTATGATCTCTACTTGTGCATCCAAAATCCTTTAAACCAGTTTTGCCACATGAGTCCACTATATCTACCTATATGCGGTATTCTTTTGCCGTTCTAAGCAAATTTGTATGTGCCATCTCTAATTTTCAAAATAAACTTCTCTTTTGTGTGTTTGTTTCGCTCGCGGAGCGGTGAGGGGTGACTAATATTTTGCATGCTAGATGTATTATTCTCACGATGAGTGTTTATTCACTTGTCATTGCACGAGAGTAAGGCAAAGGTTTTAGGGATGCCCAGTCCCGAAATGAAAAAAATATTTACTTTATGTTGTCAAATAATAAATTCCTTGGAAAGTGTTCACATGGAAGGCACCCGTGGATACGGTTAGCCATGGAAAGTGAAAATATGGTGGAAAAAGGAATAACTTTATTTTCTGTTTGGGAACCGCCTATGATATATCTAGCATGGAAAGTGTTGGGAGCTGTAAGTCATTTTCGTGGGTGGGATGGATACACCTACCAAAATGTTTTTTATCTCTAATTTTTCGCTTTGAGCTCTGGCACCTCTACAAATCTCTACTTCCCTCTGCGAAGGGCCTTTCTTTTACTTTATGCAATTTTTATTTTTGAAATTGAGTCTCCACTTATCTTATAAAAAGAACCAACTAGGAAGCACTATGATCATGAGTAACTATTGGGTGTAGCTAGCATTCGAGTGTGTTTCATGAACGGATCAATGTTTGAGCATGATGGGCTAGGGATAACTTATTTTAGCGTTGATATTTTGAAAGACATGGTTGCTTGTTGATACGCTTGAGTATCTAAATTATTATGTCAAAAATAGACTATTGCTTTGAATCACATAAAAGTCAAAATGTCCATGCTATAAAGAAAGAATATGATACAACATGATGAACAACACTCCACATCAAAAATTCTGTTTTTTATCACTTACCTACTCGAGGACGAGTAGGAGTTAAGCTTGGGAATGCTGATACGTCTCCAATGTATCACTACTGCAGGATGGTCCAAACGCGACACTACGATCAGAGACCCTTCGACGAAACAGTGTGCGATGCCATAATCGCAAACGGTGGTGTAAAAAAACCGTCAGAAAAGGTGCAAAATGTTTGTGATGACAGATGCATCAAACACGGTTCAGAATTTAGTTGCGTGTGCGATGCAGGGCATACGGTTCAGCTCAATTAACTATTTGGGATGAGGAGGCACAAAAGAAACGGGCAGCCAGATGAAGGCGTGTGCGATATACAGCATACGCTTCACTGGGATGAACTATGTGTGATTAGGCAACACAATGGAAATGGTTCAGCTGAACAAGATGTGTGTGATACGCGACAAACAGGTCCGTAATCTGAAATGTGTGCGAAGACCAATAATAACGCAGACGATTGCTGCTAATAAGCCGTGTGAATTGCTCTGTCTAAAGTAGAAGAACATGTATATATATATATAACTGAAATAAACATCCAATTACATAAGTGATTATACAGATCATTCGCACACACCTCAATAAACAATTCCATGCATTCTAAAGTAGGAGAAACGATCGTCTAGTCATCTACTTCTTGTGACGCTCACGCCACTGCTATGTGGCTCGATCCCTCGTCTTTGTTAGGAAGAAGACAGTTCCTCATGTCAACGATCTGCCTGTACATCTCGTAGCTTGTGTACGCGTCCATGGCCGCGTACTTGACATGTTGTTCATCCAGTCTCTTATGCCACACACTGTGCCAGGCGTTCTTGTCCTTATTGCTCTCTTCTTTCATCTTCGCATAGTAGGGGTCGATGATGGCCAAGGCGAGGTCAACCAGGGAGTTTAGTTTGTTTTTGTTGCTACCCCAGACCAGGGAGTTCAGATGGTGTACTCGAGGTCGAAGCCGACCACTCGGTACTTGTCCTCGGCAAGGAACTGCTCCATAGTTTGGATGGAGCTCTCCTTCGAGACCGGATCGTTCGTGTACACCACCGAGAGGGCCTTCCCCCTCACGTGGGTGTCCACTATGTGATGCGTGGTGAACTGCCCGCCGTTGTCGTCGTCGGCCGCTGGGAGCGCCATTGGAGCCACGGGGAGCGCCATTGGAACCACCGGATGTCCTCTCTATATGTGTCCTCGTGGGTGTGCTTATTGTGTCATGTGAGACGAGAGATGAAGGTAAATTGCCACAGGAATAAAAGGGGGCTGGGCGGCGTGGATTGTCGGCGCATCTGCATGGCAGTTTTTGCAGCGGGTAACTGCATTGTTGCGCCGTGCCCGGCGCAACCGCTTGCACACGAACGCGCATGATCGTGCACCGGCCCCAAACACTGGCAGCGCACGTGGAGGGACGAGGGCAGAGCACCCGGAGGGACGCGAGAGCAGAGCGCACGCGGCAGGACGCGAGCAGAACGCGCCGCGGCCGCCTGAACCGCAAGCAACCACACGCATAGAGTAGTAGAACATGCAGGAAATGGTCGCCTACAAGCCGGCCGACAGTTGCGTCTCTGCGTAGAGAGCGGCCGTGTGGTACCACCTTCGTCTTGTATATAGTCTCCTTTATATTCCGTGGCATATTTTGCCCTCAAATTTAACCAACTAAAATGTTAATGCATGTTTAAAAAATTATATAATTGGAAACTATGTTCAAATACAAATCAAACTATATAATCTTTGGCGACATGCATTCATATTTTATTAGTTAAATCATACTTATAAACCAGGAAGGTGGTATAGTAGGTAATTAAATCGCAAACGTTTTTTTATTAACCGTATGTGTATGTGGCCTTTCGTCCTCCTCTCGCACGTCTTGTCACCCCGCTGCCGCAGATGGCTTACAGCGCAAGCTTGCGCAGCGCGCGAGGGCGTTCTTTGTGCCAAACGGTGGCACCAATGAATCGTCGGTGAGCCCATTCCCGCGCAACCTCGCAGGTTCCCGTGCAAGCTTCCCGCCCAACTCGGTGAAATCCCCCAAAATCCCAATGCTTACCGGCCTACTATAAAAACCCTCACGGCCGGCGACTCCTGCGTCGCATTTTCCCCTCCATCCCTGTAGCTTATCTCATCTGCTTCTCCCACAATCGCCAATGGCACCGGTCCGTCATCGTCGCTCAGCCACTCTTCCGTCATCAGAGGACAGCTCCAGCTGGGAGGCTACACCGCGGCGGTGGCGCAGTCCCCGGCATAGTGTAGTGCGCGTGGCGTCCCTGTTGGGTGTGCGCGGAACACCCACCACACGCTCCGCCGCCGGTGCTCGTAGGCAGCTGTTGCCGGCCGCCATTGCCGCCACACCACCGTCAAAAGCCAGGGCCATCGCCCGCTCCGCCGCCGCGGCCCGAAGGCGGGAGGTAGCCGTCGTGGCCATCACTCGCTCCGCCACCGCGGCCCGAAGGCGGGAGGTGGTGGTCGTGGCCACCACCCCGTCGTCGGCCGCCGTGGTCACTGATGACCCACAAGTATAGGGGATCTATCGTAGTCCTTTCGATAAGTAAGAGTGTCAAACCCAACGAGGAGCAGAAGGAAATGACAAGCAGTTTTCAGTAAGGTATTCTCTGCAAGCACTGAAATTGTAGGTAACAGATAGTTTTGTGATAAGATAATTGGTAGCAAGTAACGAGTAACAAATGTAAATAAAGTGCAGCAAGGTGGCCCAATCCTTTTTGTAGCAAAGGACAAGCCTGGACAATTTCTTATATGAAGGAAAACGCTCCCGAGGACACATGGGAATTATCGTCAAGCTAGTTTCCATCACGTTCATATGCTTCACGTTCGGTACTTTGATAATTTGGTATGTGGGTGGACCGGTGCTTGGGTGCTGCCCTTACTTGGACAAACATCCCACTTATGATTAACAACTCTTGCAAGCATCCGCAACTAAAAGAAGTATTAAGGTAAACCTAACCATAGCATGAAACATATGGATCCAAATCAGCCCCTTACGAAGCAACGCATAAACTAGGGTTTAAGCTTCTGTCACTCTAGCAACCCATCATCTACTTATTACTTCCCAATGCCTTCGTCTAGTCCCAAATAATGGTGAAGTGTTATGTAGTCGACGTTCACATAACACCACTATAGGAGAGACAACATACATCTCATCAAAATATCGAACGAATACCAAATTCACATGACTACTAATAGCAAGACTTCTCCCATGTCCTCAGGAACAAACGTAACTACTGACAAAGCATATTCATGTTCATAATCAGAGGGGTAATAATGTGCATATAGGATATGAACATATGATCTTTCACCAAATAAACCAACTAGCATCAACTACAAGGAGTAATCAACACTACTAGCAACCTATGGGTACCAATCCCAGGCTATGAGACAAGAATTGGATACAAGAGATGAACTAGGGTTTGAGAGGAGATGGTGCTGGTGAAGATGTTGATGAATATTGACCCCTACCAATGAGAGGATCGTTGGTGATGACGATGGTGATGATTTCCCACTCCCGGAGGGAAGTGTCCCCGGCAGAACAGCTCTGCCGGAGCCCTAGATTGGTTCCGCCAAGGTTCCGCCTCGTGGCGGCGGAGTCTCGTCCCGAAAGGTTGTCCTCTATTTTTCTTTGGACGAAAGACTTCATTAGCAAAAGATGGCCACCGGAGGGCACATGGGGCCCACGAGGCAGGGGGGCGCGCCCAGGGGGGTAGGGCGCGCCCCCCACCCTCGTGCCTGGTGGGTGGCCCCCCTCTAGTATTTCTTCCGCTCAGTATTTTTTATATATTTCTGAAAATAACTTCTGTGGAGTTTCAAGACTTTTGGAGTTGTGCAGAATAGGTCTCTAATATTTGCTCCTTTTCCAGCCCAGAATTCCAGCTGCCGGCATTCTCCCTCTTCATGTAAATCTCATAAAATAAGAGAGAATAGGCATAAGTATTGTGACATAATGTGTAATAACAGCCCATAATGTAATAAATATCAATATGAAAGCATGATGCAAAATGGACATATCAACTCCCCCAAGCTTAGACCTCGCTTGTCCTCAAGCGGAAGCCGATAATGATAAATATGTCCACATGTTTAGAGGTAGAGGTGTCGACAAAAATAAAATACAGACATGAGGGCATCATGATCATTCTTATAACAGCAACATATATGAATATTGTCATACGATCTCTTATGCTCAAGTAATAATCTATCCACAATGTAAAGTATGAATCAGAAACTTTATTGAAAACTAACAAACTAAATCTCAGTCATAGAAGCAATTGCAATTGATCATAACATCAGAAAGAATCTATGTAAGAGCTTTTCAGCAAGTCCACATACTCAACTATCATTTAGTCTTTCATAATTGCTAACACTCACGCAATACTTGTGGTTATGAAGTTTTAATCGGACACAGAGAAAGATAGGGGCTTATAGTTTTGCCTCCCAACCTTTTACCTCAAGGGTAATGTCAACAATAATAGTCCATGCTAACTCACATCCAATTGGATATATATATCAGGATCATTCCAACACAATGTGCTTGCCAAAGGATAAAATGTAAAAAGGAAAGGTGAAGATCACCATGACTCTTGCATAAGAAAGATAATAGTAAAAGATAGGCCCTTCGCAGAGGGAAGCAGAGGTTGTCATGCGCTTTTAGAGTTGGATGCACAAAATCTCAATGCGAAAGAACGTCACTTTATATTGCCACTTGTGATATGGACCTTTATTATGCAGTCTGTCGCTTTCATTTCTTCCACATCACAAGATCGTATAAAGCTTATTTCTCCCACACTAATAAGTCATACATATTTAGAGAGCAATTTTTATTGCTTGCACCGATGACAACTTACTTGAAGGATCTTACTCAATCCATAGGTAGATATGGTGGACTCCCATGGCAAGACTGGTTTAAAGGAGTTTGGAAGCACAAGTAGTATTTCTACTTAGTGCAAGGAATTGGCTAGCATGAGGGGGAAAGGCAAGCTCAACATGTTGGATGATCCATGACTACATACTTTATCTCAGATATAATAAAACATAACCCATTACGTTGTCTTCCTTGTCCAACATCAACTCTTTAGCATGTCATATTTTAATGAGTGCTCACAATCATAAAAGATGTCCATGATAGTATATTTATATGTGAAACCTCTCTTTCTTTATTACTTCCTATTAATTCCAACAATGACCAAAACTATGTTTGTCAATTCTCAACAACTTTTAATCATCATACTCTTTATATGTGAAGTCATTACTCCTCATAAGATTAATATGATCTCTTTATTTCTTTTTATTCTTTCTTTTTCTTTTATTCATTCAAGATCATAGCAAGATAACCAAGCCCTTGACTCAACACTAATCTTTATTATATAGCTCACGAACTCGATTACATAGAGGAATCATAAAGCAAAACTCACAACTAGATCATACTAAAAACTTTATTCTACTAAATCATGATAAGACAAAAAGGATCGAACTAGGAAAAACAGTAGAGATAGGAGTGTGATGGTGATACGATACCCGGGCACCTCCCCCAAGCTTGGCAGTTGCCAAGGGGAGTGCCCATACCATGTGATTATGCCTCTGGCTTCGGAGATGGTGACGATGGGGTTGTTGGTGATAGTTGTGCCTTCAGCTTTTTCATATTGTAATTTAGAAGAGCAATTTCCTCCTCTAAATCATCGACCTTCGATTCCAGCTTCAAGATCTTGTCACATAAATCTCCTTTGCTTTTCTGCCGAAAACAGGGAGGAATAGATTTGTTGTTAGACAGGTTAGCTCTCTTAGGGAAACTAGATTTCTTGAACTTCACGTGCATATCCCCAGGTTGAGGTAGAGGGACATCCTCCTCCTCCGAGCTTGAATCATCGATCTTCATTGAGTAAGCATCCTCCTCATCATCCGTGGTTCAGACACCAGAGGGTAGGTACGCATAGATCCTTGGGTTGGCGATGAGATGAGAAAGAAAGCTCTCACCGTCGGAGTCTTGGGACGACATCTCGCTCTGAATCTGCTACAGAAATAGCTTGAAACAAAAACAGAGAAGATTTGCGTGATACGGGAGTCAAAACCTTCGGGAGATTATATAATGAATTTTTACCGACCAAAATACGTATTGTGCAAGAAAACGGAGTCTGGAGAGTGCACGAGGTGCCCACGAGGCAGGGGGCGCGCCCAGGGGGTAGGGCGCGCCCTCCACCCTCGTGGAGGCCTCGTGTCCTTCCCGGACTGCTTCTTATTTTTCTATTTTTCTAAATATTCCAAAACAGAGAAAAATTGCCACTAGAACTGTTTTGGAGTCGGTTTACTTACCGTACCAGATGCCTATTCCTTTTCGGAGTCTGAAACTTTCTGGAAAGTGTCCCTTATGTATTCTTCCAGGGTTACGGTTTCTATAATATTAGTTTCAACATTTATGGGATTACCTGAGATATAATGTTTGATTCTTTGACCGTTCACCACCTTCGGATTTGTGCCTTCGAAGTTGTTGATTTTTATGGCACCGGAACGATAGACCTCCTCGATAACGTAAGGACCTTCCCATTTAGAGAGAAGTTTTCCTGCAAAAAATCTTAAACGAGAGTTGTATACTAATACATAATCACCTACATTAAACTCACGCTTTTGTATTCTTTTGTCATGCCATCTTTTAACTTTTTCTTTAAACGATTTGGCATTTTCATAGGCTTGGGTTCTCCATTCATCAAGTGAGCTAATATCAAATAACCTCTTCTCACCGGCAAGTTTGAAATCATAGTTGAGCTCCTTAATAGCCCAATATGCCTTATGTTCTAGTTCGAGAGGCAAGTGACATGCTTTTCCATAAACCATTTTATAAGGAGACATACCCATAGGATTTTTATATGCAGTTCTATAAGCCCATAATGCATCATCAAGTTTCTTGGACCAATTCTTTCTAGATCTGTTAACAGTCTTTTGCAAAATTAATTTAAGTTCTCTATTACTCAATTCTACTTGACCACTAGACTGAGGGTGATAAGGAGATGCAATTCTATGATTAACATCATACTTAGCAAGCATTTTACGGAAAGCACCATGAATAAAATGTGAACCACCATCAGTCATTAAATATCTAGGAACTCCAAACCTCGGAAAAATAACTTCTTTAAGCATCTTAATAGAGGTGTTATGATCAGCACTACTAGTTGGAATAGCTTCTACCCACTTAGTAACGTAATCAACAGCAACTAAAATATGTGTATATCCATTGGAGGCAGGAAACGGTCCCATATAATCAAAGCCCCAAGCATCAAATGGTTCAATAACAAGTGAATAATTCATAGGCATTTCTTGACGTCTACTAATATTACCTATCCTTTGACATTCGTCACAATATACAACAAACTTACAGGCATCTTTGAAGAGAGTAGGCCAATAAAAACCGGATTGCAATACCTTATGTGCAGTTCTATCTCCAGCGTGGTGTCCTCCATAAGCCTCGGAGTGACACTTGCGTAGGATCTGTTCCTGTTCATGCTCAGGTACACAACGTCTAATAACACCATCTACTCCTTCTTTATAAAGATGTGGGTCATCCCAAAAGTAATGCCTTAAATCATAGAAGAACTTTTTCTTTTGCTAGTATGTGAAACTAGGTGGTATAAATTTAGCAACTATGTAATTAGCATAATCAACATACCATGGAGCAGTACGAGAAGCATTTATGACATTTAATTGTCATCAGGAAAGCTATCATCAATAGGTAGTGGGTCATCAAGAACATTCTCTAACCTAGACAAGTTGTCTGCAACGGGGTTCCCAGCTCCTTTTCTATCAATAATATGCAAATAAAATTCTTGTAGCAAGAGAACCCATCTAATAAGTCTAGGTTTAGCATCTTTCTTTTCCATAAGATATTTAATAGCAGCATGATTAGTGTGAATAGTTACTTTAGAATCGACAATATATGGTCTGAACTTATCACAAGCAAATACAACTGCTAAGAATTCTTTTTCAGTAGTGGCATAATTTTTCTGGGCACTGTCTAGAGTTTTACTAGCATATTGAATAACATTTAATTTCTTATCAACTATTTGCCCTAGTACAACACCTACTGCATAATCGTTAGCATCACACATAATTTCGAAAGGTAAATTCCAATCAGGAGGCTGAACAATAGGTGCAGAGATTAATGCTTTCTTAAGTAATTCAAATGCCTCTACGCAATCATCATCAAAAACGAATGGTATATCTTTTTGTAATAAATTATTCAGAGGCCGAGAAATTTTTGAGAAGTCCTTAATGAACCTCCTATAAAAACCGGCATGACCAAGGAAACTTCTTATACCTTTGATGTCCTTGGGACACGACATCTTTTCAATAGCATCAACTTTAGCTTTATCAACTTTGATACCTCTTTCAGAGATTTTATGGCCCAAGACAATGCCTTAATTAACCATAAAGTGGCACTTCTCCTAATTCAAGACAAGGTTAGTTTCTTCACATCTCTGCAAAACTCGATCAAGGTTGCTCAAGCAATCATCAAAAGAGGATCCATAAACGGAGAAATCGTCCATGAAGACCTCACAAATCTTTTCACAAAAGTCAGAGAATATAGCCATCATGCATGTTTGAAAGGTAGCAGGTGCATTACATAAACCAAAAGGCATACGTCTATAAGCGAAAGTACCGAAAGGGCAAGTAAAAGTGGTCTTAGATTGATCATCAGCTGACACAGGTATTTGAGAGAAACCAGAATAACCATCTAGAAAGAAAAAATGTGTATGGTTGGATAATCTTTCTAGCATTTGATCAATAAATGGAAAAGGGTAATGATCTTTTTTAGTAGATTTATTTAATTTGTAGAAATCAATTACCATTCTATAACCTGTAATAATTCTTTGGGGGCTCAATTCACCTTTATCATTAGGAACAACAGTAATACCTCCCTTCTTAGGGACACAATGGACAGGACTTACACACTGACTATCAGCAACAGGATAGATTATACCTGCCTCTAGAAGCTTTAATATTTCTTTCTTTACCACTTCCTTCATCTTAGGATTTAACCGTCGTTGAGGATCAGCAACCGGTTTAGAATTCTCCTCCAAATTTATCTTGTGTTGACATAGAGTGGGACTAATGCCCTTAAGATCATCAAGAGTATATCCAATAGCAGCACGGTGCTTCTTCAGAGTTTTCAATAGTTTTTCTTCCTCCTTCTCTGAAAGGTTAGCACTAATAATAACAGGATATATCTTCTTTTCATCAAGATAAGCATATTTAAGAGTATCAGGCAATGGTTTGAGTTCAAACACGGGATCACCCTGGGTGGAGGGGGATCCCCTAAGAGTTCAACAGGAAAGTTGTGTTTTAGAATAGGTCCTTGTTTAAGGAATATTTCATCTATTTCCCTTCTTTCATTGATAAACATATCATTTTCATGGTCTAACAAATATTGTTCTAAATGATCATTAGGAGGCACAACAATAGAGCAAGACCAATAATTTCATCTTTACTAGGCAATTCCTCTTCTCGGTGTTGTCTACGAAATTTAGAAATGTTAAACTCATGAGTCATATCACCTAGACCAATTGTAAGAACATCCTTTTCGCAGTCTATCCTAGCATTAATAGTGTTTAAGAAGGGTCTACCAAATATAATGGGACAAAAGCTATCTTTTGGGGAACCAAGAACAAGAAAATCAACAGGATATTTAGTTTTCCCACACAAAACTTCAACATCTCTAACAATCCCCATTGGTGCGATAGTATCTCTATTGGCAAGCTTAGTAGTGACGTCAATATCTTCTAACTCAGCGGGTGCAATGTCATGCATAATTTCTTTATATAAGTCAAAGGGTATTGCACTAGCACTAGCACCCATATCACATAATCCATGATAACAATGATCTCCTATTTTAACAGAAATAACACGCATGCCTACCACAGGTCTATGTTTATCTTTAGCACATGGTTTAGCAATTCTAGCAGTTTCATTACAGAAATAAATAACATGCCCATCAATATTATCAGACAAGAGATCTTTAACAATAGCAATATTAGGTTCAACTTTAAATTGTTCAGGAGGTGTATAGGTTCTAATATTGCTTTTACGAACCACAGTTGAAGCTTTAGCATTATCCTTTATTCTAACAGGGAAAGGTGGTTTCTCACCATAAGCAGTAGGAACAATAGGATCATTATAAGTGATATTCTTTTCTTCAACTTTGATAGGTGTAGCTACTTTTACTTCTATGGGAGGATTATATTTAAACCACTTCTCCTTAGGGAGATCAACGTGAGCAACAAAGGATTCACAGAGAGAAGCTACTATCTTAGAGTCAAGTCCATATTTAGTGCTAAATTTACGGAAAACATCGGTATCCATAAAAGATTTAACAAAATCAAACTTAGGAGTTATACCTGGCTCCTTACCTTCGTCGAGGTCCCAATCTTCAGAGTTGCGTTTAATTCTTTCCAATAAATCCCATTTGAATTCAATAGTCTTCATCATAAAAGAACCAGTACAGGAAGTATCGAGCATGGTGCAATTGTTATCAGAAAGCCGAGCATAAAAGTTTTGAATAATAATTTCTCTTGAGAGCTCATGATTGGGGCATGAATATAACATTGACTTAAGCCTCCCCCAAGCTTGAGCGATGCGTTCTCCTTCACGAGGCCAGAAATTATATATATAATTGCGATCACGATGAACCAGATGCATAGGATAAAACTTTTGATGAAATTCCAATTTCAATCTTTTATAGTTCCATGATCTCGTATCATCACATAGCCTATACCATGTCAATGCGTCTCCCTCCAAAGATAAAGGGAAGACATTCCTCTTAACAACATCTCCGGATATACCTGCAAGCTTAAATAATCCACAAACTTCATCCACATATATTAAGTGCTCATCAGGATGTGATGTTCCATCTCCTGCAAAAGGTTTAGCCAGCAGTTTTTCCAACATACCCGAAGGAATTTCAAACCAAACATTTTCAATTTCATTTTCAATTTCAGTAGGTTCATTAGGTTGAGGAGCAACTCTTTGCTCAACTGGTCGGGGTGAAGATACCCCAAACAAGCCCCTCAGAGGATTACTTTCCATAGTAACAGGCAACAGTAATTTTCAGCACACTATAGAAACTTTTCCTTACCAAATTCCACCTACCAAAGGCGCTTCACTCCCCGGCAACGGCACCAGAAAAGAGTCTTGATGACCCACAAGTATAGGGGATCTATCGTAGTCCTTTTGATAAGTAAGAGTGTCGAACCCAACGAGGAGCAGAAGGAAATGACAAGCGGTTTTCAGTAAGGTATTCTCTGCAAGCACTGAACTTATAGGTAACAGATTGTTTTGTGATAAGATAATTGGTAGCAAGTGACGAGTAACAAATGTAAATAAAGTGCAGCAAGGTGGCCCAGTCCTTTTTGTAGCAAAGGACAAGCCTGGACAATTTCTTATATGAAGGAAAACGCTCCCGAGGACACATGGGAATTATCGTCAAGCTAGTTTTCATCATGTTCATATGATTCGCGTTCGGTACTTTGATAATTTGGTATGTGGGTGGACCGGTGCTTGGGTGCTTCCCTTACTTGGACAAACATCCCACTTATGATTAACAACTCTTGAAAGCATCCGCAACTACAAAAGAAGTATTAAGGTAAACCTAACCATAGCATGAAATATATGGATCCAAATCAGCCCCTTACGAAGCAACGCATAAACTAGGGTTTAAGCTTCTGTCACTCTAGCAACCCATCATCTACTTATTACTTCCCAATGCCTTCCTCTAGGCCCAAATAATGGTGAAGTGTTATGTAGTCGACGTTCACATAACACCGCTAGAGGAGAGACAACATACATCTCATCAAAATATCGAACGAATACCAAATTGACATGACTACTAATAGCAAGACTTCTCCCATGTCCTCAGGAACAAACGCAACTACTCACAAAGCATATTCATGTTCATAATCAGAGGGGTAATAATGTGCATATAAGATCTGAACATATGATCTTTCACCAAATAAACCAACTAGCATCAACTACAAGGAGTAATCAACACTACTAGCAACCTACGGGTACCAATCCCAGGCTATGAGACAAGAATTGGATACAAGAGATGAACTAGGGTTTGAGAGGAGATGGTGCTGGCGAAGATGTTGATGAAGATTGACCCCCTCCCGATGAGAGGATCGTTGGTGATGACGATGGTGATGATTTCCCCCTCCCGGAGGGAAGTGTCCCCGGCAGAACAGCTCTGCCGGAGCCGTAGATTGGTTCCGCCAATGTTCCGCCTCGTGGCGGCGGAGTCTCGTCTCGAAAGCTTGTCCTCTATTTTTCTTTGGACGAAAGACTTCATATAGCAGAAGATGGCCACCGGAGGGCCAACAGGGGGCCCACGAGGCAGGGGGCGCACCCAGGGAGTAGGGCGCGCCCCCCACCCTCGTGCCTAGTGGGTGGCCCCCCTCTGGTATTTCTTCCGCTCAGTATTTTTTATATATTTTGAAAATATCTTCCGTGTAGTTTCAGGACTTTTGGAGTTGTGCAGAATAGGTCTCTAATATTTGCTCCTTTTCCAGCCCAAAATTCCAGCTGCCGGCATTCTCCCTCTTCATGTAAATCTCGTAAAATAAGAGAGAATAGGCATAAGTATTGTGACATAATGTGTAATAACAACCCATAATCTAATAAATATCAATATAAAAGCATGATGCAAAATGGACGTATCAGCCACCAGCCCACCGTCGACCGCCGGGGTCATCACCCGCTCCACCACCGCTGCCCAAAGGCGGGAGGCGGAGGTGGATGCCCGCACGTGCGTCAGTGACCTTGCGCGCTACACCGTGTTCCTGCGGGAGGAGGAGGAGCGCCTCGTCGAGCACGCAAAGAGCCTTACCGCCACCGTGGCTGCGGCACATGCTGCCTCAGAGGCAAGGAATTAGGAGAGCTACGAGGAGAACGACCGCTTCGAGAGGGGTCGTTTGGAGCGGCAGAGGGCGTTCGAGGTGAGCGTCGCTGAAGCTGCATTAGCGGCAGGCACCGCATTGCGTTTGCCCAGCTAGTCGGTAGGCTCCTCCTCCAACGCCTCTTACTGAGCGCGCTCGGTAGAGGAGAGGCAGCTGGAAGTAGTAGAAAGACCCTCCGCAGTAGTAGTAGTCATAGTATTTAGGGGCTATTTTGTTCAGTTCATCTGACTATAGATGTGGTGGAACTGTACAACGAACTTAAAATTAGCTAGTATATATAGTTGAACTAGCTATTTCAGTACGTGGTTGGCAACAATTGGGGAAAAGTTTGGTTGGTTCAGCTGTCGAGTTGAACTGTTTACATAAATTAAGAACAACTTCTTAATCTATGAATGAAATCTATGCTTAATTACTGAATTTTGACAAATAGCAGTGTTACAAGGATTGACAAATCTTACCAAATTGTTTGTACATGGTTGCACACGGGTCATCCAAACACAACCATTTGCGTTGAAGGGATGCACAAATCCTGCGCTGCTCTCACTTTGCATACGGGTGTTCTATCTAAAACGTTTGCAATCAAGAGCTGCAGAAATCCTGCTCGGCACATTTTCTCTTGGCTTCCTAGGGAAGCTGTCGGTTTGCATACGGGTGTTCTAACTAAAATGTTTGCGATGAGTGTTTTATATTTAAAAAGCGAATTAAACGCGGCTTGGGCGCCAGTAATGGAGAGGATGCGAGCAAGGCGGGCGGCCATGGAAGTCAAAGGGCTCGCTTCCCAGTGACCTGCGCAGAGTACAGCTCGCACGCTTTCTGGTGAGCCTGCGCACTCGAGGACAGCTTGCACGCCTCTCGGTCAGCCTGCGCACCGGACAACACTTGCACGCCTCCCGTTCAGTCAAGGTCAAGCAGCTGTCCGCACGGCACCTGACACGTCTCCAACGTATCTATAATTTTTGATTGTTCCATGCTATTATATTATCTGTTTTGGATGTTCAATGGGCTTTATTATACACTTTTATATTATTTTTGGGACTAACCTATTAACCGGAGGCCCAGTCCAAATTGCCGTTTTTTTGCCTATTTCAGTGTTTCGCAGAAAAGGAATATCAAACGGAGTCCAAACGGAATGAAACCTTCGGGAGAGTGATTTTTGGAACAAACGTGATCCAGAGGACTTGGAGTGGACGTCAAGAAAGAAACAAGGAGGCCACGAGGCAGGGAGGCGCGCCCCACCCTCGTGGGGCCCTCGTAGCTCCACCTACCTACTTCTTACTCCTATATACACTCATATACCCCGAAAACATCCAGGAGCATGCCGAAACCCTATTTCCACCGCCGCAACCTTCTGTACCCGTGAGATCCCATCTTGGGGCCTTTTCCGGCGCTCCGCCGGAGGGGGCATTGATCACGAAGGGCTTCTACATCAACTCCATAGCCTCTCCAATGATGCGTGAGTAGTTTACCTCAGACCTTCGGGTCCATAGTTATTAGCTAGATGGCTTCTTCTCTCTCTTTGGATCTCAATACAAAGTTCTCCTCGATCTTCTTGGAGATCTATTCGATGTAATCTTCTTTTGCGGTGTGTTTGTCGAGATCCAATGAATTGTGGGTTTATCATCAAGTTTATCTATGAACAATATTTGATTTTCCTCTGAATTCTTTTATGTATGATTGGTTATCTTTGCAACTGTCTTCGAATTATCAGTTTGGTTTGGCCTACTAGATTGATCTTTCTTGCAATGGGAGAAGTGCTTAGCTTTGGGTTCAATCTTGCGGTGTCCTTTCCCAGTGACAGTAGGGGCAGCAAGGCACGTATTGTATTGTTGCCATCGAGGATAAAAAGATGGGGTTTATATCATATTGCTTGAGTTTATCCCTCTACATCATGTCATCTTGCTTAATGTGTTACTCCGTTCTTATGAACTTAATACTCTAGATGCATGCTGGATAGCGGTCGATGTATGGAGTAATAGTAGTAGATGCAGAATCGTTTCGGTCTACTTGTTGCGGGCGTGATGCCTATATACATGACCATGCCTAGGTATTCTCATAATTATTCGCTTTTCTATCAATTGCTCGGCATTAATTCGTTCAGCCACCGTAATACTATGCTATCTTGAGAGAAGATACTAGTGAAACCTATGGCCCCCGGTTCTATTTTCCATCATATAAGTTTCCGATCTACTTCTATTTTGCAATATTTACTTTTAATCTATATCATAAAAATACCAAAAATATTTATCTTGTTATCTCTATCAGATCTCACTCTCGTAAGTGACCGTGAAGGGATTGACAACCCCTTTATCGCGTTGGTTGCGAGGTTCTTATTTGCTTTGTGTAGGTAGAAGGCGACTTGTGCGTAGTCTCCTACTGGATTGATACCTCGGTTCCCAAAAACTTAGGGAAATACTTACGCTACTTTGCTGCATCACCCTTTCCTCTTCAAGGGAAAAATCCGACGCAAGCTCAAGAGGTAGCAAGAAGAATTTCTGGCGCTGTTGCCGGGGAGATCTTCGCCAAGTCAAGTCAAGATCTACAACAAGTCATTTTTGGCACCGTTGCAAGTCAAGACATACCAAGTACCCATCACAAACTCTTATCCCTCGCATTACATTATTTGCCATTTGCCTCTCGTTTTCCTCTCCCGCACTTCACCCTTGTCGTTTTATCCGCCATCTTTTTTGTTTGCCTCTCGTGTTCCTGCCTTCCCTAATGGCCTTACCTAAAAACGTCGATCTTCATCTTAGAAGATTGGAAGAGATTGAAAATAAGATTAGAAGCTTTATGACATTGCAATTTGAGCATAACAATTTTTTCCGGAACGAGCTTAAAGAACAAAAAAGCTTTATGGAATACATGAATAAGGAGCTTGATGATATGTCTAAATAATTTTATGGTTTGAAATCTTAATTTGCTCATCTTGAAAAATTAATAGCCCAAATTTCGGATAAGCAGGCCACCTTATTTAATAGGATGGCCGCCAAACCGGAAGATTTGGAAGGTAATAAAGATGAAGATCTAAAAGTGATTGATGTGTCTCCTATCAAATCTTTGTTTTCTAATACGAATCTTGATAAAAGTGAGATTGAAGAAGTTAAAACCTTAGATAGCAATGAACTTACTATTTCGGATTTCAAGGAATTTAATTATGATAATTGCTCTTTGATAGATTGTATTTCCTTGTTGGAATCCGTGTTAAATTCTCCTCATGCTTATGAATAAAATAAAGCTTTCACTAATCATATCATTGATGCTTTGATGCAATCCTATGAAGAAAAACTTGAATTGGAAGTTTCTATCCCTAGAAAACTTTATGATGAGTGGGAACCTACTATTAAAATTAAAATTAAAGATTATGAATGCAATGCTTTGTGTGATTTGGGTGCTAGTGTTTCCACGATTCCTAAAACTTTATGTGATATTCTAGGTTTCTATTAATTTGATGATTGTTCTTTAAATTTGCATCTTGCGGATTCCACTATTAAGAAACCTATGGGAAGAATTAATGATGTTCTCATTGTTGCAAATAGGAACTATGTGCCCGTAGATTTTATTGTTCTTGATATAGATTGCAATCCTACATGTCCTATTATTCTTGGTAGACCTTTCCTTAGAACGATTGGTGCAATTATTGATATGAAAGAAGGAAATATTAGATTCCAATTTCCTTTAAGGAAGGGCATGGAATAATTTCCTAGAAAGAATTTTAAATTGCCTTATGAATCTATTATGAGAGCCACTTATGGATTGCATACTAAAGATGATAATACTTAGATCTATCCTTGTTTTTATGCCTAGCTAGGGGCGTTAAACGGTAGCGCTTGTTGGGAGGCAACCTAATTTTATTTTTGTTTATTTCTTTTTGCTTATGTTTAGTAATAAATAATTTGTTTATTCTCTGGTTCGATGTGTTTTTATGTTTTAATTAGTGTTTGTGCCAAGTAGAACCGTTGGGAAGACATGGGTAAAGTTTATATGATCATGCTGTAATAAACAGAAACTTTAGCGCTCACGAGAATAGCTGCCATTTTTTACCAGAGAGTGATTTTTAGTTGATTCGTTTTGCAACTCATCACTAGAAAAATTCCTCACGTCCACCAATTTATTTCATAATTTTTGGAGTTACAGAAGTTTGCATTAGTTACAGATTACTACAGACTGTTCTGTTTTTGACAGATTCTGTTTTTTGTGTGTTGTTTGCTTATTTTGATGAATCTATGGCTAGTAAAAGAGCTTATGAACCATAGAGAAGTTGGAATACAGTAGGTTTAACACCAATATAAATAAATAATGAGTTCATTACAGTACCTTAAAGTAGTGGTTTGTTTTATTTCGCTAACGGAGCTCATGAGATTTTCTGTTTTGAGTTTTGTGTTGTGAAGTTTTCAAGTTTTTGGGTAAAGATTTGATGGATTATGGAATAAGGAGTGGCAAGAGCCTAAGCTTGGGGATGCCCAAGGCACCCCAAGGTAAAATCCAAGGACAAACAAAATCCTAAGCTTGGGGATGCCCCTGAAGGCATCCCCTCTTTCGTCTTCGTCCATCGGTAACTTTACTTGGAGCTATATTTTTATTCACCACATGATATGTGTTTTGCTTGGAGCGTCTTGTATGATTTGAGTCTTTGCTTTTTACTGTACCACAATCATCCTTGCTGTACACACCTTTTGGGAGAGACACACATGAATAATTTATTAGAATACTCTATGTGCTTCATTTATATCTTTTGAGCTAGTTAAAATTTGCTCTAGTGCTTCACTTATACCTTTTTAGAGCACGGTGGTGGTTTTATTTTGTAGAAATTATTGATCCCTCATGCTTCACTTATATTATTTTGAGAGTCTTAAAACAGCATGGCAATTCGCTTTAATTTTAATTTCATAAGAAGTTTGATACTTGATAATTGTTTTGAGATATAAAGGTGGTAATATTATAGTTGTGCTAGTTGAGTAATTGTGAAATTGAGGAATACTTGTGTTGAAGTTTGCGAGTCCCGTAGCATGCACGTATGGTGAACGTTGTGTGACAAATTTGTAGCATAAGGTGTTCTTTTATTGCTTTCCTTATGAGTGGCGGTCGGGGACGAGCGATGGTCTTTTCCTACCAATCTATCCCTCTAGGGGCATGCATAGTAGTACTTTGCTTCGAGGGCTAATAAACTTTTGCAATAAGTATATGAGTTCTTTATGCCTAATGTGAGTCCATGGATTATACGCACTCTTACCTTTCCGCAATTTTCTAGCCTCTACGGTATCGTGCATTGCCCTTTCTCACCTTGAGAGTTGGTGCAAATTTCGCCGATGCATCCAAACCCCGTGATATGTAACACTCTATCACACATAAACCTCCTTATATCTTCCTCAAAACAGCCACCATACCTACCTATTATGGCATTCCCATAGCCATTCCGAGATATATTGCCATGCAACTTTCCACCATTCCGTTTATTATGACACGCTCCATCATTGTCATATTGCTTTGCATGATCATGTAGTTGACATTGTATTTGTGGCAAAGCCACCATTCATAATTCTTTCATACATGTCACTCTTGATTCATTGCATATCCCGGTACACCGCCGGAGGCATTCATATAGAGTCATATTTTGTTCTAAGTATCGAGTTGTAATCCATGAGTTGTAAGTAAATAAAAGTGTGATAATTTTTCATTATTAGAGCATTGTCCCATGTGAGGAAAGGATGATGGAGACTATGATTCCCCCACAAGTCGGGATGAGATTCCGGACTAAAAAAAAGAAACAAAAAAGAGAAAGGCCAAAAAAAGAGAAGGCCCAAATAAAAAAATATGATGAAAATGAGAGAAAAAGAGAGAAGGGACAATGTTACTATCCTTTTACCATACTTGTGCTTCAAAGTAGCACCATGATTTTCATGATAGAGAGTCTCTTATTTTGTCACTTTCATATACTAGTGGGAATTTTCATTATAGAACTTGGCTTGTATATTCCAATGATGGGCTTCCTCAAAATGCCCTAGGTCTTCGTGAGAAAGCAAGTTGGATGCACACCCACTTAGTTTCTTTTGTTGAGCTTTCATATACTTATAGCTCTAGTGCATCCGTTGCATGGCAATCCCTACTCCTTGCATTGACATCAATTGATGGGCATCTCCATAGCCCATTGATTAGCCTCGTCGATGTGAGACTTTCTCTTTTTTTGTGTTCTCACATAACCCCTATCATTATACTTTATTCCACCCATAGTGATATATCCATGGCTTGCGCTCATGTATTGAGTGAGGGTTGAAAAGGCTGAAGCGCATTAAAAAGTATGAACCAATTGCTCGGCTTGTCATCGGGGTTATGCATGATGAGAATGTTCTGTGTGACGAAAATGAAGCATGGCCTAACTATATGATTTGTAGGGATAAGCTTTCTTTGGCTATGTTATTTTGATAAGACATAATTGCTTGGTTAGCATGCTTGAAGTATTATCGTTTCTATGTCAACATTAAACTTTTATCTTGAATCATATCGAATCTGAACATTCATGCCACAATAAGAAGAATTATATTAAGAATTATGCTAGGTAGCATTCCACATCAAAAATTCTGTTTTTATCATTTACCTACTCGAGGACGAGCAGGAATTAAGCTTGGGGATGCTTGATACGTCTCCAGCGTATCTATAATTTTTGATTGTTCCATGCTATTATATTATCTGTTTTGGATGTTCAATGGGCTTTATTATACACTTTTATATTATTTTTGGGACTAACCTATTAACCGGAGGCCCAGCCCAAATTGCTGTTTTTTGCCTATTTCAGTGTTTCGCAGAAAAGGAATATCAAACAGAGTCCAAACGGAATGAAACCTTCGGGAGAGTGATTTTGGAACAAACGTGATCTCGAGGACTTGGAGTGTACGTCAAGAAAGAAACGAGGAGGCCACGAGGCAGGGAGGCGCGCCGTACCCCCCACGGCGTGCCCCCACCCTCATGGGCCCCTAGTAGAACCACCGACCTACTTCTTCCTCCTATATATACTCATATACCCCGAAAACATCCAGGAACACACCGAAACCCTATTTCCACGGCCGCAACCTTCTGTACCCGTGAGATCCCATCTTGGGGCCTTTTCCGGCGCTCCGCCGAAGGTGGCATTGATCACGGAGGGCTTCTACATCAACTCCATAGCCTCTCCGATGATGTGTCAGTAGTTTACCTCAGACCTTCGGGTCCTTAGTTATTAGCTAGATGGATTCTTCTCTCTCTTTGGATCTCAATACAAAGTTCTCCTCAATCTTCTTGGAGATCTATTCGATGTAATCTTCTTTTGCGGTGTGTTTGTCGAGATCTGATGAATTGTGGGTTTATGATCAAGTTTATCTATGAACAATATTTGATTCTCCTCTGAATTCTTTTATGTATGATTGGTTATCTTTGCAAGTCTCTTCGAATTATCAGTTTGGTTTGGCATACTAGATTGATCTTTCTTGCAATGGGAGAAGTGCTTAGCTTTGGGTTCAATCTTGCGGTGTCCTTTCCCAGTGATAGTAGGGGCAGCAAGGCACGTATTGCATTGTTGCCATCGAGGATAAAAAGATGGGGTTTATATCATATTGCTTGAGTTTATCCCTCTACATCATGTCATCTTTCTTAATGCGTTACTCCGTTCTTATGAACTTAATACTCTAGATGCATGCTGGATAGCAGTCGATGTGTGGAGTAATAGTAGTAGATGCAGAATCATTTCGGTCTACTTGTTGCGGACGTGATGCCTATATACATGATCATGCCTAGATATTCTCATAATTATTCGCTTTTCTATCAATTGCTCGACAGTAATTCGTTCACCCACCGTAATACTATGCTATCTTGAGAGAAGCGACTAGTGAAACCTATGGCCCCCGGGTCTATGTTCCATCATATAAGTTTCCGATCTACTTATATTTTGCAATCTTTACTTTTAATCTATATCATAAAAATACCAAAAATATTTATCTTATTATCTCTACTAGATCTCACTCTCGTAAGTGACCGTGAAGGGATTGACAACCCCTTTATCGCGTTGGTTGCGAGGTTCTTATTTGCTTTGTGTAGGTACAAGGCGACTTGTGCGTAGTCTCCTACCGGATTGATACCTTGGTTCTCAAAAACTGAGGGAAATACTTACAATACTTTCCTGCATCACCCTTTCCTCTTCAAGGGAAAAATCTAACGCAAGCTCAAGAGGTAGCAGCACCTCCTACAGCCATTGAAAACAAGACACATGGCGTCACGTGAATGGTTAACAGAATTTTGGATTTACTAGAATTTAAAACCAGGCATCTCAATGTTTTGCCAGCAATCAACGATGCCCTGGTGTTTGAAATTCATTCCCATTTCTTGCATGGGACCTAAGCATGCACCCAAGGACACATATTCGATTTTTCGACCAATTTATATGCACTCAAGCATGTGCATGTAGTTCAAATTTGAATTATGCACATAAATGCATCAAAAACTCACTTAATGCATAAAAATGTCCAAATGAACCCCGAAAAATCACAAAAAAATCACACAACACTCATGTTGTTCTATGTTGACACGAGAAAAAAAACATTGAAAGCAATAAGAGGCAATGGATATCGTTTCGTCCCCAAAGGTGGGACGTTCCCTACCGAAAACCATCATGCTTGTTGTGAGAAGCTCCGGTTTGTGAAAAGCATATACCCAAACCTGCCCCACATGGGACAAAATTTGTACCACGGCATGTTGATGCCGCTCCATGATAGCATGCCAAGTTTCATGAAGTTCAGAAGAGTTTTGGATTTACTAGAACTTAAAAACCAGGTATCTCAATGTTTTGCCAGCAATCAACGGTGCCCTGGTGTTTGAAATGCATTCCCATTTCTTGCATGGGACCTAAGCATGCACCCAAGGAAACATATTTTATTTTTCGACCAATTTATATGCAATGGAGCATGTGCATGTAGTTCAAAATTGAATTATGCACATAAATGCATTGAAAACTCAGTTAATGCATAACAATGTCCAAACGAACCCCGAAAAATCATGAAATTCAGACAATACTCCTATTGTTCTATGTTGACACGAGAAAAAAATATTAAAAGCAATAGGAGGCAATGGATATCGTTTCGTCCCCAAAGGTGGGACGTTCCCTACCGAAAACCATCATGCTTGTTGTGAGAAGCTCCAGTTTGTGAGAGGCATATACCCAAACCAGCACCAAATGTGACAAAATTTGTACCACGACATGTTGATGCCGCTCCATGATAGCATGCCAAGTTTCATGAATTTCACACGAGTTTTTGATTTACTAGAACTTAAAAACCAGGCATCTCTATGTTTTGCCGGCAATCAACGGTGCCCTGTTGTTTGAAATTCATTCCCATTTCTTGCATGGGACCTAAGCATGCACCCAAGGACAAAGATTTGATTTTTCAACCAATTTATATGCACTAGAGCATGTGTATGTAGTTCAAATTTAATTTATGCACATAAATGCACTGAAAACTCAGTTAATGCATAAAAATGTCCAAACGAACCCCGAAAAATCACAAAAATTTGCACAACACTCCTGTTGTTCTATGTTGACACGAGAAAAAAATTTGAAAGCAATGAGAGGCAACCGATATCGTTTTGTCCCCAAAGGTGGGACGTTCCCTACCGAAAACCATCATGCTTGTTGTAAGAAGCTCCAGTTTGTGAGAAGCATATACCCAAACCTGCCCCAAATGGGACAAAATTTGTACCACAGCATGTTGATGCCACTCCATGATAGCATGCCAAGTTTCATGAATTTTCGGTGAGTTTTTGATTTACTAGAATTAAAAACCGGGCATCTCAATGTTTTGCCGGCAATCAACGGTGCCCTGGTGTTTGAATTCATTTCCATTTCTGGCATGGGACCTGAGCATGCACCCAAGGACACAGATTTGATTTTTCAACCAATTTAAATGCACTGGAGCATGTGCATGTAGTTCAAATTTGAATTCTGCACATAAATGCATTGAAAACTCAGTTAATGCATTAAAATGTCCAAAGAAACCCCGAAAAATCACAAAAATTTGCACAACACTCCTGTTGTTCTATGTTGACACAAGAAAAAAAAATTGAAATCAATAAGAGGCAATGAATATCGTTTCGTCCCCAAAGGTGGGACGTTCCCTACCGAAAGCCATCTTGCTTGTTGTGAGAAGCTCCGGTTTCTGTGAAGCATATACCCAAACCTGCCCCAAATGGGACAAAATTTGTACCACGGCATGTTGATGCCGCTCCATGATAGCATGCCAAGTTTCATGAATTTCAGATGAGTTTTTGATTTACTAGAACTTAAAAACCAGGCATCTCAAAGTTTTGCCGGCAATCAACAGTGCCCTGGTGTTTGAAATTCATTCCCATTTCTTGCATGAGACCTAAGCATGCACCCAAGGACACAGATTTGATTTTTCAACCAATTTATATGCACTGGAGCATGTGCATTTACTTCAAATTTGAATTATGCACATAAATGCATTGAAAACTCAGTTAATGCATAAAAATGTCCAAACGAACCCCGAAAAATCACAGAAATTTGCGCAACACTCTTGTTGTTCTATGTTAACACGAGAAAAAAAATTGATAGCAATAAGAGGCAATGGATATCGTTTCCTCCCCAAAGGTAGGACATTCCCTACCGAAAACCATCATGCTTGTTGTGAGAAGCTCTGGTTTGTGAGAAGCCCAAACGTGCCCCAAATGGGACAAAATTTGTACCACGACATGTTGATGCTGCTCCATGATAGGATGCCAAGTTTCATGAATTTCAGGCGAGTATTTGATTTACTAGAATTTAAAAACCAGGCATCTCAATGTTTTGCCGGCAATCAACGGTGCCCTAGTGTTTGAAATTCATTCTCATTTCTTGCAGGGGACATAAGCATGCACGCAAGGACACAAATTTGATTTTTCGACCAATTTATATGCAATGGAGCATGTGCATGTAGTTCAAAATTGAATTATGCACATAAATGCATTGAAAACTCAGTTAATGCATAAAAATGTCCAAACGAACCCCAAAAATCACAAAAATTCACACAACACACCTTTTGTTCTATGTTGACACGAGAAAAAAATTGAAAGCAATAAGAGGCAATGGATATCGTTTCGTCCCCAAAGGTGGGACGTTCCCTACCGAAAGCCATCTTGCTTGTTGTGAGAAGCTCCGGTTTGTGTGAAGCATATACCCAAACCTGCCCCAAATTTGACAAAATTTGTACCACGGCATGTTGATGCCGCTCCATGATAGCATGCCAAGTTTCATGTATTTCATGCGAGTTTTGGATTTTACTAGAACTAAAAAACCAGGCATCTCAATGTTTTGCCGGCAATCAACGGTACCCTGGTGTTTGAAATTCATTCCCATTTCTTGCATTGGACCTAAGCATGCACGCAAGGACACAAATTTGATTTTTCAACCAATTTATATGCACTGGAGCATGTGCATGTAGTTCAAATTTGAATTATGCACACAAATGCATTGAAAACTCAGTTAATGCATTAAAATGTCCAAACGAACCCCGAAAAATCAAAAAAATTCACACAACACTGCTGTTGTTCTATGTTGACACGAGAAAAAAATTTGAAAGCAATAAGTGGCAATGGATATTGTTTTGTCCCAAAAGATGGGACGTTCCCCACCGAAAACCATCATGCTTGTTGTGAGAAGCTCCGGTTTGTGAGAAGCATATACACAAACCTGCCCCAAATGGGACAAAACAATTTACCACGACATGTTGATACCGCTCCATGATAGCATGCCACGTTTCGTGAATTTTAGACAAGTTTTAGATTTACTAGAATTTAAAAACCAGGCATCTCAATGTTTTTCTGGCAATCAACGGTGCCCTGGTGTTTGAAATTCATTCCCATTTGTTGCATGGGACCTAAGCATGCACCCAAGGACACATATTTGATTTTTCGACCAATTTATATGCACTCGAGCATGTGCATGTAGTTCAAATTTGAATTATGCACATAAGTGCATTGAAAACTCGGTTAATGCGTAAAAACATCCAAACAAATCCCGAAAAAATCACAAAAATTCACACAACACTCCTGCTGTTCTATGTTGACACGAGAAAAAATTGAAAGCAATAAGAGGCAATGGATATCATTTCATCCCCAAAGATGGGACGTTCCCAACTGAAAACAATCATGCTTTTTGTGAGAAGCTCCGGTTTGTGAGAAGCATATACCCAAACCTGCCCCAAATGGGACAAAATTTGTACCACGGCATATTGATGCCACTCCATGATAGCATGCCAAGTTTCATGAATTTCAGACGAGTTTTGGATTTACTAGAATTTAAAAACCAGGCATCTCAATGTTTTGCCGGCAATCAACGTTGCCCTGGTGTTTGAAATTCATTCCCATTCGTTGCATGGGACCTAAGCATGCACCCAAGGATAGAAATTTGATTTTTCGACCAATTTATATGCAATGGAGCATGTGCATGTTGTTCAAAATTGAATTATGCACATAAATGCATTGAAGACTCAGTTAATGCATAAAAATGTCCAAACGAACCCCAAAAATCACAAAAATTCACACACCACTCCTTTTGTTCTATGTTGACACGAGAAAAAATTGAAAGCAATAAGAGGCAATGGATATCGTTTCGTCCCCAAAGGTGGGACGTTCCCTACCGAAAACCATCATGCTTGTTGTGAGAAGCTCTGGTTTGTGAGAAGCATATACCCAAACCTGCCCAAAATGGGACAAACTTTGTACCACGGCATGTTGATGCCGCTCCATGATAGCATGCCAAGTTTCATGAATTTTAGATGAGTTTTGGATTTACTAGAATTAAAAACCAGGCATCTCAATGTTTTGCCGGCAATCAACGGTGCCCTGGTGTTTGAAATTCATTTCCATTTCTTGCATGGGACCTAAGCATGCACCCAAGGATACATATTTGATTTTTCAACCGATTTATATGCACTGGAGCATGTGCATGTATTTCAAATTTGAATTATGCACATAAATGCATTGAAAACTCAGTTAATGCATAAAATTGTCCAAACGAACCCCGAAAAATCACAAAAATTCACACAACACCCCTGTTGTTCTATGTTGACACGAGAAAAATTTGAAAGCAATAAGAGGCAATGGATATCATTTCGTCCCCAAAGGTGGTATGTTCCCTACCAAAAACCATCATGCTTGTTGTGAGAAGCTCCGGTTTGTGAGAAGCATATACCCAAACCTGCCCCAAATGGGACAAAATTTTTACCACCACATGTTGATGCCGCTCCATGATAGCATGCCAAGTTTCATGAATTTCAGAAGAGTTTTTGATTTACTAGAATTTAAAAACCAGACATCTTAATGTTTTGCCGGCAATCAACGGTGCCCTGGTGTTTGAAATTCATTCCCATTTCTTGCATGAGCCCAAAGCATGCACCCAAGGACACACATTTGATTTTTCAGCCAATTTATATGCACTGGAGCATGTGCATGTAGTTCTAATTTGAATTGTTGACCTAAAATGGCTAGAAATCCAATTTAATGTATTAAATGTTCAAACGAACCCTGAATAATTCCAATTCTTTTACGACACACATATAGTTGCATTTTCACTCCAGATAAAAGGACTAGCAATTCAAATACCGTCCATTGCCGCTGTGACCCCATTATGTAATTCAAATCAAGATGAAAAATCAAGTAGATCGCACACAGTTTATTATCAGCAACCGTGTGAGATGCAGCACAAAATACCCTGGAGCACCGTCGCTCTATAGTACCCCTATGGCTTACGCGAGAAGGTGCATCGGCTACAGTCCACAGCCGGCATCTCAAGCACACTAGCTCGCTCCCCCAATATCATTTCACTGTTCAATCGTCGCCGGTGAAAGATGGGCACGTGGACCCGCGTCGTGTGGGCATCTTCGGTGGCCCACTCCGGCGAGAGCGCGGCCGCAGCCGCCATGTGCGTGCTAACAAGGTGCATGAGCGCGGCCGCAATCTGCGACCAGGCAGCAAAGGCAGCCCAAACGGCTGCTGTTGCTTCTCAGGTGGCGGCAGCAACATCTGCCTCGGGGATAGCAACTGGCGAGAGCGGCACAACAGCTGTCCGTTCCGCAGCGGCGGCCTTAGCCCCGATGGAGGCCGCCCATGACCATGTCGAGGCCGCCCACGCCCAGCTCCTGGCGTTCACCGCACAAATCGAACGAAGCTTCTCCGACAACGGTCGGCAACCCACGGCCGATGAGCTGGCAATCGCCGAGAGCGTTCGAGCAGCCGTCCGTTCCTCCGCCACATACCTTGCAACGACGGAGCCCGTCCGAGCCCAGACCGCGTCCGCCCACGCCCAGCTCGTGGCGGCCTTTTCCAAAGAGATGGCGGATGCGGATGGCGAGATGCTTGCTGAGTATGGTGCGATGGATGCCATGGAGCCCCTTCCCCAGGAGACCGTCGGGCATGAGCTGGACATGGAGGCGGCGGCGGAGATCGACGAGTACCAGCCGTAGTAGTACTCTTTGTTTTGTTTAATTAAGAGCGCCGGTCTTTAATTTGTTAGAGTAATGTTTAGGTCAGCTAGCTTTGTTTAATTGCTGAACTTGCTCGATTAAGAAGTGTGGGTGTGTTGTACTCTCCTTTGTGTACCCAAATTATGCAATGTCGTGGATGACCACTGTAACCATGGAAATTCGAACCAAAACTTTTGACGTTCAAACTCATCACATACGGGTTAAGCTATCTAAATCGTTTGTGATGTCCACATATCGTACTCCAAATTTTGAGTACACAGTTCTGAATAAGGGACCGTGTCTGATGACACTTTGCACGCTAGTTTTTTCGCTGAAGCGATTCCAAATTTTCGGCTTCCACGGAAATATCTACCTCCCCGCCCCCTCCCCCCTACCAAAAGCCACATTTCCCCTCTTTCCGCCTTCCTTTCCAAGTTGAAACCTTCACTCCTTGCTTGCAGAGCCGCCTCCTCGTCGGTGACCCTCCTTCACCCTGCTCGACCTCCTGCATCCAGGCAGGTGATCCACACCCGACCCCCATCCTCCTCCTCCTTCCACATCCCACATGCCCCGATTGCCGGCGCGAGCGCGACACCTTCCACCCTAATCACCAACCCCTCCACCAAATAAGCGCCGACCAAAGCCATGGTGCACGCAGTATAGCCAGGACCTCAAGGAGCATTTGGCAGCGGAGAAGCAAATCACTGCCGCACACGCGGATGAGGTCACGATGGCTGCTATTCGTGCCGACCCCCAGATCTTAAAGGGGCACCTTGCCAATTGCTAGCAACGCCGGTTAAGCATGCTTGGTTTAGCCGTTGCGTGTGCTGCTCCTGCCTTTCCTTCACAAATTCTAGTGAATTGTGCTATCTAATTTTACCATGCAATCTGTTCCTCTAGTGTATATGTTCTATATGTCGTGCAGTGTGGTGCTCACTTATTAACTGTTTTGTTAATTAGTTGTCGTCTTTAGTTAACTGTTTGGTTCAATTCTGCAAATGTGATGTTCAATTCTTCAGGCTGCAATTTTGTATTGTCTTCCACGTGAGAAATAAATCAAATTTATCTTTACAAAATTGTGGGCGCATTCTGTTATTGTATACCATGTGAGGAATAAATTGAATTTTGCTGTAGTAAATACATGAGAAACAAATACAATTACTACAATTGGCTGTAGTTAACTGTTTGGTTAACTATCTGATCTTGTATTAGGAGTATGTTATATTGTGCAATGTGGTGCTCAGTTAATGTTTGGTTCATTTGTTGTGGTGTTTAGTTAACTGCTTTGTTCAATTCTGCAATGCAATGTCCAATTTTCATGGGTAGAATTTTGTATTGTTGTGCATGTGAGGAATAAATCGAATTTGGCTGCACTTAATACATGAGAAAACATATACAAGTGCTATATTTCCTAGTTCTTAATCATGCTTGGTTTGGGTAAATGGGTTTTCCGTGTGGCTTGAATTAATCTGATGAATATGCAATGTGCTTATTTTTCATCAACATATTTTACTGATAGCATGCGAACCCTTACTTAACCTGATGACTAACTACCTTCTATGTGTTGCAGGGAAACAATGGGAAGCACTGAGGTTTACAATCGAGGTTAGCATGTGCAAGGTCCGTTGTCTAATAGCACATTATTGTGCAATTGCATGAACCATTCTAATATTTAGGTTTTTAACAATTTGGTCTTGCACATGTAGGTCCTGCTGTCAGAGGTTTTCACCCACTGTTCGACCCTTTTTGCATATGGGGAAATGAGTTGTCCATGAATATCAATCAAATCAAGAAATTCAGAAAGATTGTTAGGATAAAGAAATTACCGACAAAAAACAACAAGATCTTTGTCTGCACAATGAAGAAGACATCAGTTCACTACAAGATGGTACTAACTATTATACCTTGCCTTTTTTTATTCCTTTGCCCCATTTTAAATATAGAGAAGATATTTATGCACATCCTTGTTTCAGGCCTTTCCAAAGTAGTTCACTGACGATTACCTCTCAAACCACCTCTATGGTCAGGAGGCGAGGAAGGTTTTCCTACAACACCCACGGTTCAATATTGAAGTGTTCCTGAAGAGGACGAAGGACGGACGGTCAATCATCCACAGGCACTGGCCTAAAGTTGCAAATACCTTCAACATGAATGAAGGCTCAATATTCGCCTTCCGCTTCAGCAGTTTTCCAGATGAGATGCATCTGTCTATATATCGTCTATGATGCTAATTTCGAAAGGTTCTACATGTTGCATGTGGAACTTGGTGCTGGTGCAGTTGTGTAATGGGGTAGTTGAGTGCTGAAGCTATATCATGTTATACTCTGATGTATTTCAATTATGAAATTTTGCTTCCCTAAAATGGAAATGAAATATATTGTGTGCTTAATACGTAATGTCAGTTAGATTAATAAATGGATTATGAATAATCGGATAATTAGCCTGCTAATGGCAAATTTGCCTGCCAATTGGGTTTTGCTATTGCAAACGGTTGTTGAAATAATACCGTGGGCGATGACCTCAGGCAACGCACACAGTTTCTAGGAATAAACCGTGTTGGATCAATGAACAATCACACACGACTTTCTCTTGAAAACAGTTTGCGTTAGGCCACCTAGCGCAAACGTTTACCACATAAAAACTGTGTGTGATGGACAGCCTTTGCCACACAGTTTCTTCTACGGACCGTGTGTGATACATTCAATAACGCAAACGATTTAACGGGAAAAATTGTGTGTGCTGTACCTGTGAACGGAAACGTTTTCCTTGGAGCGGCTGTGTGGGATGTGCATACGAACGGAATTGTTTAGCGGGGACTGACTGTGTGGGATGTACTTGCGACCGGAAACAATTTTGCTGTATAATTGTATTTTTTTAGCTCTACTGTACGTATTTCCGTAGTTGAGCGCTCGCCGGTCGCACACGACCTCATTTTGCCGAACGTGTGTGCCAGGAGGGCATATCCCCGACGGTTTCTGGGTCGTGTGGGAAGGACTCCCCCTATCGCCCACACTCACTTGGAGACGGTTCCAAATGCCGTCGCGGAAAGGGGTTAAAAACTGTTTGTTTAGGACTGATGCGCACTAGTGTATCTATAATTTGTGATTGTTCCATGCTGGTTTATTATCAATCTTGAATGTTTTATAATCATTATATAGTCATTTTATATCATTTTTGGCACTAACCTATTGACATAGTGCCAAGTGCCAGTTGCTGTTTTTTGCATGGTTTTTACATCACAGGAAATCAATATCAGAAGGAGTCCAAATGTAACGAAATTTCACGAAGAATTTTTATGGACTAGAAGGAAGATATTGGGCCCTGGTTGCACCTGGGGGAGGCCCGATGAGGGCACAACCCACCAGGGCGCGCCAGGAGGCCCAGGCGGGCCCTGGGGGGTTGTGCCCACCTCGGGTGCCCCCTGGACCGCCTCTTTGCTCTATAAATACCCCAAAAATCCCAGAACCCTAGAAGCGTCGTTGAAATATTCATCCAGCCGCCGCAGAGTCCAGAAACACCAGATCCAATCTAGACACCATCACGGAGGGGTTCACCACTTCCATTGGTGCCTCTCCGATGATGCCTGAGCAGTTCATCGTAGACCTTTGGGTCCGTAGTTAGTAGCTAGATGGCTTTCTCTCTCTCGCTGAATTCTCAATACAATGGTCTCTTGGAGATCCATATGATGTAACTCTTTTTGCGGTGCGTTTGTTGGGATCTGATGAACTTTGAGTTTATGATCAGTCATATCTTTTTATATCCATGAAAGTTATTTGAGTTTCTTTGATCTCTTATATGCATGATCTCTTATAGCCTCGTATTTCTTCTCCAATATTTGGGTTTTGTTTGGCCAACTTGATCTATTTATCTTGCAATGGGAAGAGGTGCCCGGTAGTGGGTTCGATCTTACGGTGCTTGATCTCAGTGACAGAAAGGGAACCGACACGTATGTATCGTTGCTACTAAGGATAAAAAGATGAGATACATATTTGCCGCAATAGATAAACGGATCTTGTCTACATCATGTCATCTTTCTTAATGCATTAATCCATTTTTCCATTAACTTAATACACTAGATGCATGCTGGATAGCGGTCGATGTGTGGAGTAATAGTAGTAGATGCAGGCCGGAGTCGGTCTACTAATCTTGGATGTGATGCCTATGTAATGATCATTTCCTGGATATCGTCCTAATTATTTGAGGTTCTATCAATTACCCCAACAGTAATTTGTTTACCCACCGTTTGCTATTTTCCTCGAGAGAAGCCACTAGTGAAACCTACGGCCCCCGGGTCTTCTTTCTCATATATTTGCCTTGCGATCTACTTTTCCTTTGCGTTTTTATTCAGATCTATTAATCCAAAAATACAAAAATACCTCGCCGAGTTTTATTTCTATTTATTTTATTTAGTGTTCGATCTATCAATCTACCACAATTTACTTCACGTTATTTTGCCTATCTTGAGGCGCCGTACCCGGGAAGGGATTGACAACCCCTTTAACACGTCGGGTTGCGAGGATTTGTTATCTGTGTGCAGGTGCCATTTACGTTGTGTTGCTTGGTTCTCCTACTGGTTCGATAACCTTGGTTTCATCACTGAGGGAAATACCTACCATCGCTGTGCTACATCATCCCTTCCTCTTGGGGGAAAAAACCAACGTAGTCCTAGCAACCATCAATGGCCTCTGGTGATGATTTCCCCCTCTGGCAGGGTGCCGGAACAGGGTCTCGATTGAGTTTTCATGGCCACCGAGTCTTGCGGCGGCGGAACTTCTCATCTAGGGTTCTTCCTGGGGGTTTGGGTATTTATAGGAGTTTTTGGCATCGGTCTCACGTCAAGGGGGTCCACAAGGCAGCGACAAGCTCGCTCCAAGCGCCTTGGGGGCATTACAAAAAAAAGACACATCCGTTACATTTTGGGCCGAATGATTTTTTTTCTGTCATGCTTATGACACTTCTATGACGATAATTGTGACAAAACACGGTATCATCATAGATGTGGTGGGCTCCTACTTCTATGACAAAAAATCATGATAGAAAATGGGCTTTTCGTCCTGGGCGGGCCGGAGACGCAGCTGCATGACATTCTTTGGGCTGTCCATGATGGAAAAAACCGTGGCAGAAGCGTGGGCGAGGAAAATATCGGGGAGTTCCTGGTTACGGTGGGTGGTCGGGGGCCGAGCGATGCACGTTTCTCTCGTACACGTATGCGCATGGGTGCGAGGCGTTGGGCTCTAACTGAACCCGGGCGAGGCATTCGCCTACTGAACCCGAGCGATTGCACTGCAGGCTAAGCATTACTGAAGCCGGGCGATCGATCGATCTGGCTGTTAACTAAACCCAATCGAGCGATTCCTTCGCTACTGCTGCTAGCTGAAGCCGATCGAACCTGCTGCCTCTTGATGAACATTGAGCATTGTTGGGGGGTTGGATGAACAGTTCCCGGTGGGGGTTGGATGAATAGGACCCCATGGTAGCAGAGGCCGTTGTCACTGGATGAACAGGACCCCGATCGATCGAGCCGGTTGGGGGTGGATGAACAGGACCCCGTGGAGGGTTGGTTGAGCAGTAGCCGGTGGAGGGCTGGATGAACAGTAGCCCGTTGAGGGGTGGTTGAACAGGACCCCGGGGAGAGGGCTGGTTGAACAGTAGCCGGTGGAGGCTTGATGAACAGTCGCAGATGGAAGCTGGAGGAGGTCGACGGTGGATGAACAGTAGCCCGTGGAGGCTGGAGGAGGTCGACGGTGGAGATGAACAGTAGCCCATGGAGTCCCGTTTTGCCATACGCCACACCCCTCCCGATGAACAGGACCCCGTTTCGAAGGTCGCGCTCCAACACAAGTCCGTTTCCTCTGTTTTGCGGTACGCCACACCCCTCCCGATCAACAGGACCCCGTTTTAACCGTAGGAGGTCAAAGAGTAGTCTATTTCCTCTGTTTTGCGGTATGCCACACCCCTCCCGGTGACCAAGATCCCGTTTCAACCGTAGGTGGTCGAACACAAGGACGTTTCCTCTGTTCTGTGGTACGCCAGGCCTCGTTTCGATCGGCTGTTCCGTCCAAGCCGGTTGGCTCCCGATGAACATCACACATTTCGTTGCCTCCCGATGAACACGAGGACGCAGTTTCTCTGTTCCGACCCAGCCATGTACACACGCCCTGGCCGTACGTATGCGCGAGTAGGCATTCAAGACCCCGCCCGTATGTACGTATGTGGCCGTATTTACTTTCTTGCACCCTAGATGTACATACATGTACATGCTACGTCCGTGCCTCTACTACGACACGTGCCCTTCCTTACTCGGCCATGGTTCATCGCTGCAGCCTGTAGACAGACCGATCGATAAGTATGTACGTACACGTTCGGAACCAGAATGACAACGCTATCACTACAACAAAAAAACACTTCCGTGATGATACGTGTTTGTCACAGTAGGTCATGTTTTCTGTCATGCATGTACATCCATGACGATTTTATGACAGAATCAAGATAGTCATACCTGTGCTGTCGTAGAAGTGTTCCATGACATTACCAAAATTATCATCACGCAAGTGTCCACTTCCATGACGATAAATCGCGTGTCGTAGAAGTGCTTTCGTCAAGGGTGACCGACACGTGGCATCCACCGTAATGGGACGCCGTTAAGCTATCGGGTCCAGTTTTGGATCCGATAACCCATTAACAGCCCGGACCAATTAGGATTTTCCACGTGTAAAATTGTCATTAGCCGAAGGAAACACGTGTTGGCTCACCGTTGGGACAGATGTCATCCATTCATTGGACAGGAGGTGCCTATGATAGGTCAACACGTGGCACGGCCCAACAGAGGCCCATTCCGGTGAAAGGCCGGCCTGTTTGACTTGGTCAAAAGGTAACGGGCCGGCCCACGGAAAGCCTGTTCCTATATAGCCCATTTACGGCCCGTTACGGCCTATCGGAATTAAGCCCAGTAGCTTCATCTGGGCCGTCCAATATGATTCCAGCCCGTTGTAACTTCCGATCCATGTGTCGTGGAAAAGTCACGGCAGATGTCCTAGTGTGAGGACTTAGACGTGGAGCCATCGCAGCTAGGTTAGCTTGAAGGGGTTAAACATGACAAAGGACACGGGGAGTTTATACTGGTTCGGCCCCTTGCGGTGAAGGTAAAGGCCTAATCCAGTTGAGGTGGTATTGCTAGGGTTTCGATGACCAGGGAGCGAATCCGCTTTGCCTAGCTTCTCGATTGTTGTTTCTTGTCCTTGAACCGCCGCCGGGTCGTCCCTTTATATAGAGAGGTTGACGCCCGGCGGTCCACAGAGTCCAGGCCGGCTCATAAACGTGTCCGGCTCGGTATCTGCTATTCCTAGCCTTACAATACAAGTTACACGCCTATGGCGGTTTACACACATATGGGCCCTAACTCGCCCTTGGGCTCTGGGCCTTCCTACTAATCTGTCGCATAAAACGCCATCTTGTATGTCTTCATGGGCTTCAATATAAGTAAGCAACTATGAGTATAATCCGGCCCCTCCTGGGCGGTTTATACTCAGTAGTTATATCCCCAACATTAGGCCCCAGATTGATACGAACTTGTTCATGTCAATCTTCAACACTTAGGAAAATTTCTTCTTCATCATCTTCACAAAAACCTGTAATTTGCCATGACGTCATCTTCTGAGATCTTGATAATCCGTCGTGACGTCACCTTCCATTATCCTCAAACTGTACCCAAATCTTTTAATGCACACCCTTTTCTTTAATGAGTCTTTGAAAAACGAAGCGTCCGCACGCCTACAGATCTGTTTTTGACCTCCTTGATTCTCGCGCCTGTCACTTTATCCCTTCGCCTTATAAATAAAGCCGGGGGTCCTTTCCATTCCCCCCCCCCTCGTGCCTCTTCGCTTCATCCCTCTCCTCGCGACGACCCTAGATCTTTCAGCGCAGCCGCCACCGCCAAGCTCCGCCTTCGACCTCAACTCCGGCCGCTGCATCAACCTGAACGCACCAGAGAAACGTGGCGCCCCTCCGCTGTCTCATCAGCATCAGTAAGTCTTCTTTCCCCTTGCTATGGATCTGCCATTAGGGTTTTCTGTGTTCGTCGTGTTCATCGGTGTTCGTCGGCGTTCCTCTCTGTAGAACGGCCTGTGGACCCAAATCTTGACATTTATTCTATATATCCATGGCTATGATCCCTTCTCTTCATTAGAAACATCCCTTTTTAATCTGAAAAAATCGCATCTGAACCTTACAGAAAACTGCCGCTGTATCAATATTTACGCCTGAATATTTGCCATTTTTCCTGTAACGCGACAGATCCAAAACTGCCACATCCATCTGTGAAACTTGTTTTCCGTCACTTAATCATTTTCTTAGGCTCAGATCTGTAGCTCTCAGATTCCTGTTGCTGGTTTAGTCTTGTAAAGTAATAATAAGCCGGCATATACCATTAGTCCCCTGATAAACTGCCATGTATGCATCTTCGTGATCTGATTAGATTACTCTCCGGTTCAAAAATAAACACCTGTATTTGATATGCTCTACTTGATGATCGTCCATAGTTACCACCTGCTTAACCATGAATCTTAAACCGGCATAATCTTTTTCCAGGCTGCCACAAAATGAACAAAACCTTTTACGCCTGTAACTGGGCCAAGTCCCGGATTACTGTGGAATATCTGAACGGATGCGTCCTAACAGGCGCTTGAGGAAATAAAGAAAACATCCACTAGAGAGCCCCGGGCACAGAATTTCCCCCTCAACCCAAGGATGGGGAAGTTGTCATTTTGTTGATCATCTTCAACGAGGGTTCAGCCTGCCCGGGTCAAAATTTTACCGCGATGTGCTTGCTGCCTTTCAATTACACCCCCAAGACATTGGTCCAAATTCCGTGTCCAACATCTGTAATTTCCAAGTTTTCTGTGAAGTTTATCTACAAGAGGAGCCCACAGTTGACCTATTCCGGGATTTGTTTTACTTAAACCGCCATATGGAGTTCACAGATGGACCAAACACTGAGCTTGGCGGGGTGGCTATTCAGAAAAGAAAAGATCTTGACTTCCCCCATGAAAAACATGCCAGCCATCCTAAGGATTGGAACCATACTTGGTTCTATTGTAAAGATACCTCCCCGGAAGGCAAAAATCCCTTGCCGGGTTATCGTGCTCACAGGCTTCCCAACACTCATCCTTTCCCTCAACGAATGACTGCTAAGGAACGATCCCAATATGCACCTCAGCTGTCAAAACTCAGAGCCTTTATGGCCAACGGTTTAACGGGCAATGATTTTGTCCGCTGCTGGTTATCATGGAGTATCTTGCCATTAAGCCGCCGCTCTGGTTTAATGTGTGAGTATACAGGAGCTGTGACAGATCTGTTGCGCCACACTGACGTTCAGCTGTCTGAGGCTGAAATTACTGAAGCTGTGAAGAAAATGCTGGA
>NC_057802.1:349787232-349875634 GCF_018294505.1 Triticum aestivum | reverse complement strand
CTCTCCATGTTTCAATCTCTAACTCTCTCAACTACACAACCCCCTTTTTCCACTCTGTTACGAAATGTATTTACCTCACACACCCGCCATTGCACCCCATGCCGAGCTCTCTCTCTCTCCCTCTCCCTCTCACCCTCTCGTGCTAAATACATGCATTGCCTATCTAGCCCCCCAACCTCTCGTGCACACGCACACACGTTGTCTATCTAGGTCACTCCCTCGAGACTGTCTCACTCTTTCTTCCGCACGGCTAGGCACACTCGCTCAATCTCACTCTCTTTATCTAAGCCTCGTTTAACCTCGTTTTCTTTCACACACAAATGATATATCTCCCTGTTCGGGCCTCGATCGACACACTCTATACTCTCTCACACAGATTGTCTATCTAGGTCAGTCCATCAAAGCCGCCCCCACTCTTTCGACCTCATGGCGGGCCACGCTCGCTCTCTCTCTCTCCCTCTCTCTCCCTCTCTCTCTCTCTCTCTCTCTCTCTTTGTATGTCTCGATTGACCTCGCTCTTTCTCGGACAAAAACGATATATCACCATGTTTGAGCCCAATTCGACTTATTCACATTGTATACTCTCACACGCACATTGTCTATCTAGGTCACTCTCTCCAACCCGTCTCACTCTTTCGATCGCACGATGACCCTATGTGATCGATTGACCTTGCTTCCTCCCACACACAAAATATATCTACACGTCTGTGACTGGATCATCTCTCAAGCTCTATCTTATAGCCCTCACCCTTGCCAAAAGCTCAATCGGACAATATCTCTCCAGAGCATACATATTTGTTCCATGAATGTCGGCCACACTCACTTTGTCTCTCTATCTATATGTCTCTCGATTGACCTCGCATTCTCACGCCGTATCTTCCACACATTGAAGCTACCTCTCCATCCCTCACAACGCCGGAGCTATTTACATTGCGAGGGGCACTCCAACCTTGGATTAATTTGTGTAGGCATTTATTCTGGTCAGTTTAGATTAAATTTTCATAGCATTCGGCCCACAACTACTTGAAACACCGTTGCAACCCCCGCAACTCCCCTAGTTGATTTCCCTCTGGCTCGGTCATTGCTCTCTCGCACGTCCTTTCTCGCCTTCAACGTCGCACCATGGTATTATTGCAAAAAACTCCGTTGTTCTCTTTAATTATTATAAATAAGCTACAAAACTACACACCGATAGTCCACTTGGAATGGAACAAATATGGACCCACAAATTAAAGTGCTACAAACTACACACCGAGGGGCCCACATGTCATGAAACAAATTTGGACCCATATACAAATTAGAAAATAAAGGACGAGGATCAAACATGCGACCATGGCCTTCAAGCCGCACGTCAATAGGCAACATACGTAGAACAGCAATGTTTGTTGTACCTCCCTTTGTTCACATAATGTTTTTATATTACCACATCCTATTTAATTGATAACATGTAATATTATTTTTAGTACTATTCGCCTTCACTTACTGGTGGGTTCCATATGTGCTCTCTCTCTCCTCCCCTTCTGCGTTTACACGCAAGGCCAAACACGAAGAACTCGCGGGTGATGCTGCCGTTGACCATATCTGGATGCATTCATAAGTTACGGCACCAGTTTCATGTGCTAGCAGCACTAGTCAGTGTGTACGTGCAATGCACGTTAATTTGGAAGTATATTAAGTGCATGTGGATATTAAGTTGGATATTATTTGCGTGTTATTATTTGATTAGCACTATTTTTGGCATGAAATTAACTGCACGCTAAACATGTTGAGCGCTCGACATTGAAGCAGTCTAGGTCGTTGGATGACAAGGAATACATGTGGCTTGATGACGTTTTATATTTAATTTGATACAGCTCTAGCAGAACATCCAATCGGTCAAACCATAGATTTCGTTCAGTCTGACTCCAACTTTAAATTATACGACAATCAATATAAAATAAACGGAAATGATAAACTTTCGGATTTTAAGCATGGCAATCCGAACGTTTTTCATGGCAAATTATGTTACGCGGCGGCGGCGGCGGCGGCGTCTTGCGGTGGGAAGTGGCTCCTCTGCCGTGCTCTGTGTGTCGTCGGGCCACTGACCGACGACGACGGCGGCGTCTTGCGCCGTTGTTGGCGTACTCCTGGACGTTGGCCCTAGCTTCAAGGAAGGCCACAATGTTCTGGACTTCGGTATCCAGGAGCGAGTCAACTGGCGGGAGGAGGCGACTAGCGTTGGTGAAAGGAAGCGGTCGACGGCGGCCATCCATGCCGCTGAGGGGGGCACTGGCACCCGCGCGGGGACAGGCACTGTCAACGGCGCGGCGGAGACATTCGTGTGCACGGGCACCGGCACAGGCATGCACGTCAGTGCACGCGCAGGCGCATGCGCTGGCAGGTGCATGGACGCGTGAAAGTCGGCGGGGACCTCGTGGAACCCCGTGGCATCAAGCTCGGCGACAATGTGCGGCTCCCAGCCCATCAATGCCACGGGGATGGGCGATGGCGCAGTCGGGACGACGGGAGCCGGAATGGGAGCGGGGACAGGTGCGGCGTCTTCCCGCAAGGTCAGTTCAAGCTCGTCCCAAAGCGCCTTATGTTCTTGAGACTCCGGCTGGGTGTCTTCCTCAGGAAACTGGAAGACTAAGGGCAGACCATCGTGATGCGGCATGGCGTACGTTTAGGTCAGGCTGGTTGGAGGTAGACGACAGGAGAATCGGAGAGGAAGAGAGAAGATTGTAGCGATACCGGGTAGTGCGGGGTTGATTTTAAACTGCGACGCCGGCGACATTAAAAGTGGGAGCAGTTGGGACGAAGGTGGGCGGCGGAGCCTGGTCAAAGGGCTCGCCTCCCGGTGAGCCTGCACAGCGGTCTGCTCGCATGCCTCCCTGTCAGTCGGCGCAGCGGTCTGCTTGCACGCCTCCCGGTGAGCCTGCACAGCGGTCTGCTCGCATGCCTCCCTGTCAGCCGGCGCAGCGGTCTGCTCGCACGCCTCCCGTCGACTCACACGCTTTCTTGGACGGCACCTGCCGATGAGAAGCGGGACTTGTGGCGGCACGTAAACGCCCACAGTTTCAATAGTGAAAGTGTTCGCCTTAACGTGACAGGTCTTTGTTCCAAAATACCTGGGCTCTTCATTTGTGCAACTTGTCATAAGCAGCTTGTCTCAAATTGAAGAAAAAAATTATGAAGTAATATTTGTGCCATATCATGTGACCATGCTCAGGTTCAAGTAATTATGTTCACTTTTGGATTTTCTGAAATTTAAGATCCAGGATTCGAAACAATATCATAACCTGCATCATGCAATAAATTTTCAAGCCATACATCTGTCCTGTTGTATTTCTTAAGAAAGGATTTGGTCAAACATTTTGCTTAGTTAGACTTCAGACAAGTTATATATGCAGAGCAAAAGGATAATCCCTCCGTACCAGTGCATTGCCTGATATATTAACTCAAGTACTAGGCACGAACAAACGGGCTCAATTCTGTGCTCATCCTGGTGTAGTAGTAGTAGTAGTAGTAGTAGTAGTAGTAGTAGTAGTAGTAGTAGTAGTAGTAGTAGTAGTAGTAGTAGTAGTAGTAATAGTAGGCAATGCAGTTGACGGGTGACCTTGGCGAGCGGCGACCGAGGGAATTGAACCGTGCTCGACACGGTAGGCAACGTTGTCTAGTTACTTTTTTTAACACAACGTTGTCTAGTTACTAAAGCATCCCTCCGTTGTTCATCGGTAGTCATTATGGACTGGGGACATGAGGGGAATTTCCTACGGCTGGAATTCTGGCCGCCAGATATTTCGACTCGAAACGCGGAGGCTCGACTGGTTGGGGTTGCCTAATGTGCGTACCACGCACGCCACCAGAAGGACACGAGCCCGGTTTTTTATTTTTTTAGGATCAACACGAGCCAAGGTCTGGCTGGTACGCCGTTGGGTCCTACCATTCGAGAATACGAAAGGAACCTTTTAAGTTGCCGAACGAATCTATGTGTATTACAATGCCCGTATTTTCTTGCAAATACTAATCTCAACGTGGTAATTGATTTATGACGAGTTGTTGAATTAGAGTGAGTTTGTGATATAGTGATCTCAACATGGATTTCACATTTCATGGTATCCCTGCTAAGTTTTTCAATGCAAATTCAAATTTAAAATATGAACAATATGGAGGTGAGAAAACTTTGTATGTATCAAGCATATGACCACACACACACACAGACACCCACACACGAACACAACAACAATCCAATAAGTATAGTGCATCTATTTTTCCAAACCATGCATGTATGACACAAATTCAAAAATACTCCTTCTGTTCCTAAATATTAGTCTTTTAGAGATTTCAACAAGCGACTACATACGGAGCAAAATGAGTGAATCTACACTCTAAAATATGTCTATATACATCCGTATGTGCCAGTCCACTTGAAATCTCTAAAAAGACTAATATTTAGGAACGAAGGGAGTAAAATGATAGACATGCATGGTCCTCAATTCAATATTTAAAACGAACATGATACTGAAACATGAATATTAAGTCTAGTACTACAGTACATGCAAATGTTGTTTTTAATTAGGAAGAGCTATGATTGTCGGGGGTCACCCCCTCGACCTTAGATAAAATTGTGAAGCTCTGTTTAGGGTTGTTTAGATTATATTTGTCCCCACCCTCCCAACCACCGATTGGTTGTGCACCCCCCACCCCTCCTCCCCGGGAGAATATCATGTGCCCCCATGCCTTAGATGCTATATGCCGATACGAGTTGCTTGGAGCTTGTAGATCTGAGATATAGCAGCTCACATGATGTCAATATTTTTACAGGAAACCTTGATGAGTTTGAGAATTGCACACAATTTGTACAAAAACTACTCATATGCCCTTGGATCCCATATCCAACGACCTCGAAGCTCGTATCATCGTAGCATCTAAGATGAAGGAGGACATCATATTCTCCTGTATGTAAGAATATCATGTGCTACCACACCTTAGATGCTTTGGTGATACAAGCTCTTCGGAGCCGTTGGATTTGTGACCCAACGCCTCCTCGGTGGTTCGAATGGTTTTTTGCAAAAAAGCCCCCAAAGAGTTCGGCCACTGCTTACAAGCACAAAGACTGCTCAGATGCCATTGGATCTCAGATCAAACGACCTCGAAGCTCGTATCACCGTAGCATCCAAGTTGCGAGAGCACCTTATGTTTTCTCGCACGGGAGAATATGAGGTGCTCCCGCACTGTAGATTCTATGGTGATACGAGTTCACGGAGATCTAACGGCCCACAGTAGGAGTTTTGAATGTTTTTGCAATATACGGCTGAGAGAGTTTGGGAATTGCGCAGAAAGTACAAGTACTATGCATGTGCCATCTGATCACTGATCATACGACCTAGATGCTCATATCACCGTAGCGGGTAATTAAGCTACGGGGAGCACCTAATATGAGCAACGGGGAGCCGTTGGATCCAAGATGCAGCGCCACACACGAGGCCTGAATGTTTTATTTGCAAAAAAACCTTTGGAGAGTTTGGAAATTGCGCATATTTACAAAGACTACTCCCAAGCCATTGGATCTCACTTCCAACGGTGTAAAAACTCGTATCACCATAGCATCTAAGCTGCGGGGTGGATGTGATATTCTATGCCGCTATCATTTTTGTTTGTAAACTTGCAAAGTACGTGTAACTTGTGCCGTTACTTGTCTAACCGCGCAAAGTGTTTGTTCAAAAAAACCATCCTACACTAAAATATCGGAACAACACACGGGGGTCCCACTTGTCATTAATCAAATTTGGACCTAAAACTAATAAATCTGAAAGACGAGATTCGAACTGGCAACCTGTACTACAAAGCGTAAGTTGATAGCCTGAAACAACAACGGTTGTTGGCTTTGTCCTATAACTTGATTTTATACAGTATTACGTTGAGTAGAGTAGAGGGAGTGCCTCGTCTACACATGCATGACCGTTGACTCACTTACTGGTGGGTCCTAGATCTGCGATCTCTCTCTTCTCTCCATCGTCTAACCTTTGCACGGGCACACACGAAGAGCGGCGCTAGCTTGCCGTGGTGTTATTACAACTAAAAAAAGCTTGGAAAATAGAAGAATCGCCTAGAACAAGAGACGTTGTGGCTGGTCGAGACGGAGCTAACCACACCTATCCTCCGTGCCATGTTAGCATGATGAAGCTGTGTGGCTAGTGGGGTGTTTTCGACCGAGTGGCTGGGTCCCGAGGTCGAACCATAGGTACTACGTCTGATACAGTAAATTTTTACACGCACATTTTTCCTCTGTGCCGAGACATGGCACACCCTACTGCGCGGTTTCGGGTCCTCCCGGGTGGTGCACGCATATATTCTTCCTGACGTGGGATGCCCTACCGCGCGTTTTTGCCAAGCAAGTAAATAAATGAGTCGTCAAATCACGAAAGACCACTTTTCCCGCCAAGTACATCAGTGAAGCACGGTGGCTAGCTAGTTGGGCTAGTTCGACCGATTAGCTAGGCCGCCGCCACATTTGTTTTTTCACCCCTTTTTTTATCTACTTGCCGGTAGGTAAATTTAAACATCCATTGCGGCGTTGCTCTGGTGTTTGAGTGTGGCAGGATTTTTAATTTTTTGATTCACGGGAGCAGGCACGGCAGGATTTTTAATTTTTTGATTGACGGGAGCAGGCGCGGCAGCAATTAGTCACGATGACTCCGCCTATAAAACCCACTGCTCCCTGATGTGAGAAGTCGTCGACTGGTGTTTTACCATGGTGAAAACAAAAAGATTCCCCGCTCCTCGGTTGGCTCCCTCCGCCTTCCCGTAGATTGCATTGCCTTTCAGCCGTTTCGCCCCCTGCATCACCAACATCGTGCGCCTCGAGAAGCAGAGGGACTTCGGTGGTGTTTAGGCGCCCTCTGCATGGGCATGTCCATGTCTCGGGGCAACATGACCGTTGGATCAAACTCAGACGGTGCAGGCCAGTCACTGTAGCACAAAGCGTGTGGGTGTGTTTGGTTGCATTCTCATCTCAATATAGTGTGTAAGTCACCTTACGAAAACCAAATAATCCCAAAACACTTAGGCACGGTACATTAACTCCCTCCCCGTTTCTTGTTTTGTGACATATCAACCAATAAGAGACGTGGGCCGTGCATGCTTTCAATGAATTGAGACTAATAAACATGACATGCAGTGGTTAGTTCATTGCATGCAATGCTATTAATTAGCAAAAAGACATTAAGTTTTCTCGTTTTCCTCTCGTTTTCTCGTTTTCCACATTTCTTGTCAAATCTAATACTAAAATGTGACTTGATACATCCGTATCTAGACAAATCTAAGACAAGAATTTTGGGACGGAGGGAGTACTTTATGAACATCAATGCTACCTTTGAAGAGGGTATATTTGCCTCAGTAACTTGTGTTATGGATATTGCAAGTAATCCCTCTGCTCTCATGCCTTTGAAGACATGTTCTAGTGTCTTTGTTACTCATTTCTGTGCGTATATGTAGTCATATATGGAGTATAATATCGAAAAGCATCTTATATTTCTGAACGGAGGTAGTAATAAAATATGGTTTCTGTTTGAATTAGAACTAGGTCCGCGGTGGAGATGAAGTTCTCAAAGTCATGCCGTGTGAACTGGAAGACCTGAGGATGAGTTCTACTGCTAAACTATCCAGCTGCTGTGTCCTTGTCGCCACGTGTCCTGAACTAGTGTTTTCCTGTAGCATTGTTGTCAGGCGTGTTCTCGAGGCTATACTTGACCACAACAATTTCCTGGTTGTGCCTTCGATTATGAAGGGTGTGGTTCTTGTAAAGCTTCCCAACAAATCTGATGCAGCATGTCTTCATGATCATGTTTATGAGTGGAAAGACCACTCTGTTAGGTTCTCCAAGGTTGACAAGATGGTGATGGTGCATGTAGACATCTCTCACGAAGTCCATGGCCTAGTCAGTTATGCGGGGTTCATCCCGTAGGTCGGTGGCAAGAAATAGTCTGCAGAGTTTAATTAGTGCAACTGTGCTTGTTTGTAGTAAGTACTATTGTTCAGTACTTGATTTGTGTTTGTGAACCTTGTATTGTTTATTAGTACTGCCGCTTTTGGTGTGTGGTCAGTCCTGAGAACGGTCTATGTTAATGTCTATCCACTCAATTCAGTCTGTATATTTTGAAGTATCCAGATCATCTTTTTTGTGAGGATGGTTTATCAATTATGGTTACACTCCAATATTTGTATATATTGCAGGGTTTATCGCACCAACCAGGATTTCCAGTCCCATGGATGTTCAGTCCATATGATTTGTCACGACCTTTGGACTGTCCTGCTTGTGGGAGTAGGCGGGGCCCCTGCATGCCACCTGTAGTTGGACGATCAATCTTCTGTTTAGTACTTCAACATAGTGATTTCCTGGTAAGTATTCACTCGTGTCACATCAAGTAAATCTTGTTGATTTACTTTCTAAATCTTATTGATTTAATGTCATGTTTTCTTTCTTTTCCTGCAATTTTACGATGCAGGTTTTGCCATGTGACATTCATCACAGAATAAACCGTTTGGTTTGCTCTACGATGGCTATTTTTGCAGGTTTCACTTCTTATGTCGTGTCAGTAATGAAGGCACTGTCCATCACTTATATTACTGGAAAAATTGGATTAGTCTGTTGTCTGAGTACAAGCTGAATCCCTATGATGAACTGCAGTTTGGTTTAACAAAAATGCCACAATTAGTCCTTCTCGCATTTAAAAGAAATGAAGAAAAAAACTGGATCACGGTCACGAAGCCTAGTCAAGTTAGAAAGCTGATCATAGCAGACCAGACACGATCGCTGCTGTCTCGCACATCGGTACCACCTTCAGCAACGGATCGAGCACTGGCAGTTGCTCTAGCACTGACAGCGGCAGCAGCTCAGTCTGATCCAGCTGAGGATTGGGCACCGACCGCGTCAGCGGATCAGGCTGATCTACCGGAGGATCGGGCATCGACACCGGCACCTGCTCCGACACCGGCACCTGCTCTACAAGGAGCACCATCTCCGGCAGCAGCAGCGGCTTCGGCATCTGCACCAACACTTGCACTTGCATCTGCTCTGGCCCATGCAGCGGAACCCGAACGAGCAGTTGCACCGGTAATAGACTGGGCTGCAGTTCGCACTTCATATACCAAAGTCCTTACAAAAACCGACATGTCCACCTTCTTGGTAAGCATTGGCCGCCCAAGTGTTTCATTCTTTTTTATTTCCATGTTGTTTCGCATGATTCACTGTGTTGATCTAACTGTTTGGGTATGTCTTCTTGTTTGCAAACAGAGAATTCCTAGAGCAACCAGGGAGTCGTTCAACAATCCGGGCGACAGCGGCCAAGTTTCTCTTACCATGCGCAGCCTTGGTGTGAATGAACCTGCTCAATATACAGTAAGTACAAAGGATGGTCGCATGATGATTGATGCTAAAGGATGGTCAAGGTTCAAATCTAAATCATATCTTGTGGTAGGGGATGATGTCAAAATCGAACTTTCTCGGCAAGGAGAGCTGGTCCAAATCAACTTTGAAATTCTTCAGTACTGCCGAACTGATCTATCCGCCGAGAGATTTTGATGTAATACTCTGGCATGGTGAAACAAGTTTCCTGTGTGTATAAGTAGTACGACAGTATCATTGATAGAATTGCAAATCTAATTGCTGGTTAGGAACTGTCGTTTGATTTCAATCCAACAGTTGCTGTGCTTTATTCAATTTTGTGTATTCGCCTTACGACAGCATCTAAAACCAGCGCCGTACCGACCGCTCGCAATATGAAAAGCGTTGAGGTAGAACACATGGGCCCCAAAACATGCAGGCCCACCGGCCTATGGCCCAAAGTCCAGAACCGTGAGCCTGTCTGAGTATTTCTCAACTGAACCCCCATAATGCCCGTGCGTTGCACGTAACATCAAGATGCATTTGTATGAGTATTTTATCTTGTGAGAGAAAAGGATGAACGAGGGAAGGCCTTATTTGCGAATGTGGAGAGGTGTGTGGGTACCTTTTTGCAAAATTGCCATAGTTTCCTTCCTATCCGTCAGATATAAATCGGACGGCCTGTATTGCAGGATGACAGGCACACCATCATCACCAACTCATCTATACCGTGTTAAAAAAACTCTGTTTTATAATTATATATGTTATATATATTACCCTTGATTTTTTCTTATGTATAAAGTTGTGATATAAAAGATCTTTATTTTTCTTTACAGAGGGAATATCTCTCTGTCAAAAATATATTTATGTGTAATAACTAGTTACTCCTGTCTTTCTACTTCCTTGCGCTGATATGTGGGGCATCCGGCAATGGGGTCCACATGCCATATGCACCAAATTAGAGTGCACAACTGCACGGTAGACACACCCCGGTCGTAGCACCGCATTAATGCCCAATGAACGTCAAATCACAAAAAAACCACCTTTCCAGCTTTAGTAGTAAGCTGGACGGACGAAGCGGCAATATTTCACTCGGCCTGAATCCCTTCTCCCTTGTCTGCTTGTTCAGAGAAAACCCCCGCTCGACGATTGCATAGGGTTTTCTCATGGAGAACCTGGTACGAGTTCTTCATCCATCCCCGATAAATCCAAGTCCCTTAGTCGCGGGTACTCCTAGGATGGCAGCCGCCGCCGTTGATGCATTTTTCTTCCTACTAAATCTAGTGTGTTTCATTTGCAGTGCCCAAAGTGCGAGGACCCTACAGGTTTCTGCGCCCTCGGTGAGATGCCACACTTGTTCCTTCTCATCCTAACACAGGATTTTAAAACGCGCACAGTATGTTCCTAGAATCCTCTTTTCTATCTGGGAGGGTGGGGTTTTTTGAACATGATGTCGACTAATTTGGAAATTTGGATTGCTATATTTGGATAATAGGTACTAGTACCATGGTCAACACTGACGTGAAGGAGGAAAGTATTTCTAGATTTGGATATAGGGAATACATTGTGTTCTCATATTATTTTTCCTGCAGTGCATTCCTTGCTCTGCCAGAATACACCAGTTTAATGGTAACAGTGAAGACAAGCCATGGATATAAGTTTCGAGTTGGGTTCATGAACCAAGAAGATCGCTGCTTTTTTATGGCCGAACTTGGATAAACTTTCTCAAGTGTTACGGACTGAAAGTTGGCGCACGAATGTTGATGGAAATAGCAGAACTTGGTCTCATCTTCGCTGCAATCTTCCACCCCGACGTCGTTCCAATTGTTCATCCATGTTAGTTTTGTATCTGGTTCCTGCTTGTTGCCTCGATTACTTCTTAATCCACCTATTCTGTCTAACTGATCACAAATTAACTTTAGAAGTAGCAACGAATCTCTCACGAAGATGCTACTTCTAACTAATATTTTCTTATAATTGGTGGCACGTGTAGGTTTTTTCAGAGTTAAGCAGGCTGCTCGTTTGTTATTCTGTAACAACTCGGCTGTTACTGATGGCACTAAAGTTGACTGGGACGACATCCACAAGTTCCTACACTTTATTGATCGTCTTGAGGTCATTGTGGGGCGTTTCAATGGTGGAAGGCCACGTGGGATATGTGTGCCACTGCTGCACTCGTTGAACAGGTCCAACTGTGTCGAGAAACTTATGATACGAGCTATTTTCTGTTATATATGTTGTTCATAAACTATTGCTTATACACAGTTTTACAGTTGTGATCTTCTTGAAACAGAAACTGCCCAGTTCTATTGTTCCTATATAGATGCCTAACCATGGTTGGGTCAGACTTGCGCTTGGTCACAACATGATGTTTATGTCGACCTACTCCATTCCCCTTGGAGGTGAAAAGATACTTATTCATGGGTGGTCTCAAATAATGGAGGCCCGTCCATCTTGGAGAATAGGACAGAAGATTATGTTCCTGCTTTTCCATGGATCTAAAGCGAATATCCTGTTTATTGACCACATTCCGACATGAAGCCGCTTTCAGAAGGTTGTGGATGCACGGGGTGGCGCCTGGGCCTTGTCCTAGGGCTTGGCGGCCTCACCCTTGGTTAACTGTAGGCAAAGTAGCACCGTTTGAGGCGTGCTTTGTACGGTTGAACCTGTATAAGTACTCATACTGCTTTCAGCTATGGTTGTTAAGTGCCCCTGCTGGTTTCAGTTAAGGTTGTTAAGTACTCCTGCTGCTTTTACAGTCTGTCGTGTTTCTTCAGTCCTGTCTTCCTCCAGCCGCCATAACCAAACCAGCGCCGCCGGGGGCCGCCTGCTTCCGCCTCCCAGGGCTGGCTGCGCCTCAGCGCACGCATCGCCGCCCCACCGTCTCCTAAATCGTTAACGCCGACGTTCGAGGCCTCGTCGTCGTCCTCCGCGCGCTTTGGTGCGCTCGCCGTGGCACCGCCCTCTCGCGTTGTCAACATGGTCAACAAACAACAGGAATCGGCAGAAGTACGTGGAGAGGATGACATTAGGGCCCACCATGTCAGCGTATGGAAAAATCAAATGCTTCCTCCTAGTGTTTTCCTAACATCTGGGACCCACGACATTGTGAGCGTATATAGTTAATAGACGAGAGAACAGACCAAGATCGGCTGACACCTGGGACGTAGCAGCTCGAGCGGTATTTTTGTTATTGTTGAGACGGAGCAGGGTTTGAACTAGGCTGTGGCCCGTCTAGCGCAGGTTTATATTTTATGTTCACCATGTGACCAGCCCAGCTATTTTTTCTTTGTGAAAATGAGCCCAGTTTATTTTTTCTGAAGAATACCCAATCCAGGCCTACTTATTTTTCTATGCCCTAATGGGCTGCAACTCTTTCAAGACGACTGCAAATCTTGAAAGTAATATCAAATGGGTTGTAAATATAAAAGCAGATGACAAATTGGCAATTACTTTATAATTTCTGAATTTTTTCACATTTTCAGATTCCTATTTCACTGGGCATTAACCTAATTTTAATATATCTTCAAAGTACTTTAAATCTGGCTCGACATTTTGGTATTAAAAATAGTTTGGAACCCACAGAAATATGCGAAATAGGCCCTGGCCAACCAAAAAAACGGACTGCAATAAATTGCATAAGAAGTCGCAATGAGTTATATATAAATTATTAAAAAAAGAGGGAATGGTCTGACTTATGGGCCTATTAAGTTGACGCATATGCAAGATTTTTTTAGTTATTATATACGTCAACAAACGATTCTAGCAGACGTAACCGTTGGATGTCAATCCAACGGCCGTCGTGTTTCTTCAATCTCTGATCTTCTTGCTCCAGCCGCCAAATCCAGCGCCGGCGGGACCGCCTGCTGCCGCCTCCCGTGCAGGCCTCACCACCCCCTACTACTCCCACCGCTGGCCAGGGCATCCCTCTACTCACCCACACCCCCTGTTATTCTGCGGCGACGGCAGCCTCACACCGCAGCCGAACCAGTGAACCCTCGTACTCCTCTCCGCGTGGGCATCCACTGCCGCGTCTTCCCTGGCTCCGCGTCGTCCCCTTCCTAGGCATCGCCGTCGTCCACCACCCTAGTGCTCTCGGCACGGCGTGGTCAACGTGGTCAAGGAATGACTTCCATCGGAAGAGTACTGTCGTGGAGAGGCTGACAGCTGGGTCCACGGCAGCCGCAAGGAAGTGCCTCCTTATTACGCGGAAAATAATTATTCCTCTACCTGACAGCAGGGACCCACAGGACGGGCCACCGTATTTGGCGAAAAAACGTTTCCCCCTGACTGCTGGGACCCACCGGACGGGCCACCGTATTTCGCGAAAAAACATTCTCCCCGCTGTCAGCTCGGACCCACCGGAAGTGCCTCCTTATTACGCACAAAAAATGAATACTCCCCCTGCTAGTTGGGACCCACCTTGGTGGGAGGCTGACTTGTGGGCCTACTAAGTTGACGGGGACGGAGTGCTTTGTCAACTTAGTCAATATGAACGATTCTAGCTCCAGTGACCGTACGATGTCAATCCAACGGCCGTAGTGCTTCTTCAACCTCTGGTCTTCTTGCTCCAGCCGCCCAAAGCAGCGCCGGTCGTGCCGCATGCTCCTGCCTCCTGTGGCCAGCTGTGCTGCCGCGGAGGCCTCACCGCCCCCTACTATTCCCACCGCTGGCCAGGCCCTGCGGCGACGGCAGCCTCACACCGCAGCCGAACCAGTGAACCCTCGTACGCCTCTCCGTGCAGGCTTCCACTGCCGCGTCTTCCCCGGCTCCGCGTCGTCCCCTTCCTAGGCCTCGCCGTCGTCCACCGCCCTGGTGCTCTCGGAGCGACGTGGTCAACGTGGTCAAGGAATGACTTCCATCGGAAGAGTAATGTACGTGGAGAGGCTGACAGCTGGGTCCATGGCCGCAGCAAGGAAGTGCCTCCTTATTACGCGCAAAATAATTATTCCTCCACCTGACAGCGGGGACCACCGGACGGACCACCATATTTCATGAAAAAAACATTTCCCCCTGACTGCTGGGACCCACCAGCTACATCTTCGCACGCAAGGAAGTGCGTCTGGGCAAAAAAATGATTCGCCCCCTGACTGCTGGGACCCACCAGCTACATCTTCGCAGGCAAGGAAGTGCCTGAAAGTCGGGACCCACCTGGTCAAAGCATACGTAGCGTTGTCATTCTGGTCGCGAATGTGTACGTACATACTAGTTGATGTAGAGGCGCGCACGTGTCATAGTAGAGGCGCGCACGTAGCATGTACACGTACGTACAACGACCAGGGTGCAAGAAAGTAAATACGGTCACATACGTACATATGGGCAGGGTCTCGAACGCCTACTCACGCATACGTACAGCCATGGCTCATGTACATGGCTAGGTCGGAACGGAGAAACAACATCGTCATCGTGTTCATGGGGAGCCAAACGGCTGGGTCGGAACGGAATGCGTCATCGTGTTCATCGGGAGGGCTTGGACGGAACAGCCGATGGAAACGAGGCCTGGCGTACCGCAGAACGGAGGAAACGACCTTGTGTTCGACCGGCCACGTTCAAAACGGGATCATGTTCACCGGGAGGGGTCTGGCGTACCGCAAAACAGAGGAAACGGACCTCCTACGGTCGAAACGGGGGTCATGTTGATCGGGAGGGGTGTGGCGTACCGCAAAACAGAGGAAACGGACTTGTGTTGGAGTGCTACCGTCGAAACGGGGGTCCTGTTCATCGGGAGGGGTGTGGCGTACCGCAAAACGGGACTCCACGGGATACTGTTCATCTCCACCGTCGACCGCCTCCAGCCTCCACGGGCTACTGTTCATCCACGTCGACCTCGTCCAGCCTCCACCTGCGACTGTTCATCCACGGGCTCCTGTTCATCCAGCCTCCACCGCGCGCTACTCCACCGGCTACTGTTCGACCAGCCCTCTCCACGGGCTCCTGTTCAACCACCCCTCCACGGGCTACTGTTCATCCAGCCCTCCACCGTCTATTGTTCATCCTGCCCTCCACGGGGTGGTCCTGTTCATCCAGCCCTCCACGGGGTCCTGTTCATCCAGCCCCAACCGGCTCGATCGATCGATGTCCTGTTCATCCAGAGGCAACACCACGGGGTCCTGTTCATCCACCCCCACCGGGAACTGTTCATCCAAACCCCCCAGCAACGCTCACTATTCATCCAGAGGCAGCATCGATCGGCTTTAGTTAGCAGCAGTAGCGAAGGAATCGCTCGATCGGGTTCAGTTAATAGCCATCGATCGATCACTCGGGTTCAGTACGCGTAGCCTGCAGTGCAATCGCTCGGGTTCAGTTAGAGCCCAACGCCTCGCTCGGGTTCAATTAGAGCCCAACGCCTCGCACCCACGTGCGTGTGTGTACGAGAGAAATGCGCATCGCTCGGCCCCGACCACCCACCGTAACCGGGAATACACCGATATTTTCCTCGCCCTCGCTTCTACCACGGTTTTTTCCGTCATTGACGGCCCAAAGAATGTCATGCGGCTGCGTCTCCGGCCCGCCAAGGACGAAAAACCCATTTTCTGTCATGATTTTTTGTCATAGAAGTAGGACCCCACCACATCTATGATGATACCATGTTTTGTCATAATTATTGTCATAAGTATGACAGAAAAAAATTTCGTTCGGCCCAAAATGTCACAGATGTGTCTTTTTTTTGTAGTGCATATTAACGGAAATGATTGAGTCAACTTTATCCACACTAAGCAAAAACATCCACAACTCTTGACACTTCTCTGGTTAGGATTAAACCTCACTTTAAACATAATCTTTTCTAGCAAATTTTATTATTTTACTCATGCAAGAAAATAACTTCAAATAATTACTCATATTCATAACCATATTATTCTTTCATCACCAAAAATAAATCCTAGTTTCTTTACCAACTAAGTTAGTTTCAAACTTTCTGTAGCTCAAGCATATTAACTAAAACAAGCAACTAACAGAATATATATAACATCATAATGATTTAAATGCATGGATTAAATCATTCATTCAAGTAAGAAAATCAAAAATATTGTAATGGCACCATGAAAATGTTGTTGTGGCTTGCCTTAGTGCAGATGAGGTTCACACGCCTCCTGGTGATCCTCAAGGCAAGCCTCACCCTCTGAAAATAATTTTAAACACAAGAAGAAATTATCAAGAACCCTTCTGAAATTTACCAGAAAATCTAAATAGCTTAGAAAAATCTCATTTTTGGTGAGCTGCTAGATTTCCGCACAAACAACATAATGCAAAAAGAATCAATTCATTTGGACTTATGGTTGAAGAGTTATGGCTGTTTGAAGCTCTCTGGAAAATATTTGAATTTGAATTTACATAAAACAGACTGGGGGGTGACGTCGAAGGCGTAAAGCCTCGCGGGCGCCACCACTCGTACCGCTTCGCGCGCGTACTGAGTGGCTGACTAGCGGGCCCGCTAGTCAGGTGAGGTGGAGGGGGAGAAGGAAACAGGGGACGGCGCGGCTTCGCCGGAGCGCACGCCGGCGACGAGGGGTTCTTGGCCAAAACGAGAGGGAGGGATCGAGAGAGGGGACAGAGGCGCACCTGCCCGTACCCATAGCGTATCTAGGGGTGGTCGGACGGCGTCAGAATCGACCTCTCTAGCGGAGGCAGGAAGCAGAGCTCGCCGGAGACGAAGAAGACGGTGAGCAGAGGCGACTCCAGGGCTCCAACTGGGCGGACCAGCACCACCGGGGCACGGCGGAGGCTCTGGAAGAGTCGCCCGAGCTTGGGAGGGGCTGGAACCGCGGCGACGACCCGAGGGGATCGCCGGCGAGTTCAAGCTCGGGGACAGCGGCCCGTGGCCTGCCCGGCCAGGCTATGGTTCTCTACGAGGTTGTGGGGTGTGTGGGAGTGGTGGATGGTGCTCGAGGAGGCTGGGGGTGGCTCCATTTATAGGCGGGCGTCGAGGGGGGATCGGGCTCCACCGGTGACACCTGGACAAGGCGCCCGGCGAAGAACGGCGCCAGTGAGAGGGGGAGAAGGTGACGCTGGTCACGCGAGGACTGTGGACGAACGGGGACGAGCACAGGGGCAGTGGGGTGACGACGAGCACAGTGCGCATCGCACTATTATGTTGGCCGGACCGCGCCCATGCTCGCTGCGGCGAGCTCCGGCGTTGGCGAGTGCAGGGGAGAGTTAAGGGGGTTTGGACGAAGATGGTGGCGAGGTTTGGCACGCTATGGCAGTCAGGGAAGCGAGCACGCGCGAAACAGAGCGCTCGGCGGCACTCAGAGCGCGGCGCCAAGCAGGTTGGCATCGTGTACACGCGTGGTCACCGCGTGAACTTTGCCCTCAGGCCGACCTAAGTTAAAAATTCATGTCTGGCTTGTTGTTCGTGGTAGTTTTGAAGTTTACCACGCTTTGGTTTGGATCCAGACACAGTAGAAAAGATTTCACACGCCTAGTAAGTTCCTGATCAGTAACTTTGAGAGCTTACTGTGGTCAAACTACTGGGAGTTGGGGGCTGGGCTTTGGAGGCTAGCAATCATCTACTAAGGTGATGATGCACAAGAAAAATCAGCCACAATGGAGCAAGTAAAATGGTAGTTGCTGTAGAAACTACCATTTCTGTCCAGAACAGAAAATATTTTCTATAGCAAAAATATTCCAAAGAGTGGTGAAATATTTTTGCTCAGGAAGGTGCCCTAGGGTTCAAAGAATAATTGGGATTTTTCTCAGATTTTTGTGGGCAAGAAAAATTGGGGTTGCTTTGGAGGACATTGAGCTAGCTAGGGTTTTAGAGAGGGAAATGAATATTTTTCATTAAAGAAAAATATTCCCAATATTATTTTGAGGTGAACCAGAGAGGGAATGATGATTAGAGAGGGAAATGAGGCACTTGGGTGAAAGCCAAGGGGTACCCAAGTGGTTAAGTCCATATGAAAAGATTCAAAACTCCAAATTTTCAAATCCAACTCAAATAAAAATCAAGCAAAAAAGAAAAGGGCAAAAACCAGACTGTCACAAGATACTAGATAGCTGATTTGCCTGAAAGCCTTACTCAATACTTTTGCCTTAGCAACAGGGCTCAAAGTGAATTATGGGAAGTAAATCATGGTTCCATTAAACATTGCTAAGGACAGGGTAGAAATTTTTTGCAAACACACTTCAGTGTGCCAGAGGGCAGTTCCCTTTTACTTACCTTGGGCTTCCATTGGGAATATATAAACCAACTGTGGAACAATGTCTCCCTCTTGTTAACATGATTGCAAAGAGACTGGCAGGTATTTCTATTTTCATGACTCAAGCAGGAAAATTGCTCCTGGTCAAATCAGTGCTTACATCACTATCAGTCTTCTTCATGTGCTGTCTGGACATCCCTATTACCATAAAGAAACAGATAATAAAATACTTGAGGCACGGTCTTTGGAGAAGCCCTAACATGGAGGACCGCACCTGCATTGGTGGCTTGGCACACAGTTTGTAGACCCAAAGAACAGGGAGGTTTGGGAGTCTTGGATATCTATACACAAAACAAAACCCTACTCATGAAGAATCTACACAAATTCTTCAACAGACATGACATTCCTTGGGTCAACCTGATTTGGGAAACTTACTACAGTGATGGGAAATTACCAGGAGACAACATGGTAGGATCATTCTGGTGGAAATCCAACTTAGCTCTCATTGACCAGTACAAAGCTATTGCTAGATGCAATGTGGAAGATGGTGTCAGTGCATTTTTTTGGGATGATTTATGGCATCAGACAGTACTCAAGCACAAATTCCACTCCTTTGTTAGAAATCCACAGCTGAACATTCAACAAGTGATACAGACTGAATATTTACAAGATCTTTTCTATCTCCCATTGACAACAGAAGCATATGAGGAATTTTTACAAATGGAGGATATTTGCATCTCTATGAGACAATCTGAATACTTGGACTCATTGGACACACGGAGCTACATTTGGGGGAATGAATTCCATTCATCCATCAAAGCATATAAGATTCTAATTGGACATAAACAAACTCCCCCACACTTCAACTGGATTTGGGAGAGTTCATGTTAGCCAAAACACAAAGTATTCTTCTAGCAACTGCTCCATGATAGAGTCAACACAAGAAATCTTCTTAGAAGAAAGAGTTTTGTGTTGGAGGCATATAACTGTGTAGTAAGAGGCTGTCAACAGGAAGAAACATTAGATCATCTATTTTGGGGTTGTCCCTTTGTTCAACAATGTTGGGATTTTATCTGTCCAACAAGAACACCAAACTTGTCAGTGTTAGAGGCATTCCAAGATCTCAAGGACAAACTAAATTACCCATTCTACATGGAGATCATCATTCTTGGAGCATGGGCCATCTGGATAACCAGAAATAATAAGATTTTTGAAAACATTGCACCATCATTCCAAGGATGGAAGTTCATTTTCCTGGAGGAACTCAAGCTTCTAAGGTTCAGAATGAAGAAAAAGCATGAGAGGCAATTCTTTGTTTGGCTAGAAGCCCTGTTGTAATTTTATTTCTTTTGTAGGCTTGTTTTTCTATTCTCTCTTCCTTTCTCTCTTCCTTTTTATTAGTTTCTTCTTCTAAAGGCTTATCTCAAGCCTTTAAGACTACTTGTTTCTTTACTCTATTAATTTATAATAATTGCAGTGGGGTTTTACCCTACTGTTTATAGTCAAAAAAAAGGTAGTAGATGAGTTCTGTCAGCATAACGGCCTGGTGACGGTGGTGATGAAGCAATCCCGCACCACTTCGCCTAAGCACTGCGATGATCCAGAGCGGAGGAGTAAACTAGAGGCGGAGGGGTGCCGACACATGGCATGGAATAAGTAGTGTCTTGTGTGGCACCCCTCCTGTCGGTGTCAAAACTGGCGGATCTCGGGTAGGGGGTCCCGAACTGTGCATCTAGGATCGATGGTAACAGGAGACGGGGGACACAATGTTTACCCAGGTTCGGACCCTCTCTATGGAGGTAATATCCTACTTCCTGCTTGATTGATCTTGATGAATATGTGTGTTACAAGAGTTGATCTACCACGAGATCGTAATGGCTAAACCCTAGAAGTCTAGCCTATGAGAATAAGGTAATGAGTCTGTCCCTATCCGGACTACCCTCTCCGGTTTATATAGACACCGGAGAGATCTAGGGTTACATGGAGTCGGTTACATAAGAAGGAATCTACATAATCGGTAGCCTAGCTTGCCTTGCACGCCAAGGAGAGTCCATCCGGACATTGGTATAGTCTTCGGCCTTCATGTCTTCGTGGCCCATCAGTCCGGCCCAATGGATAACAGGCCGGACGCCCGAGGACCCCTTAGTCCAGAACTCCCTCAGTAGCCCCTGAACTTGGCTTCAATAACGAGGAGTCCGGCGCGCAGATTGTCTTCGGCATTGCAAGGCGGGTTCCCTTTTTCCCAAAATCCAAGATAGTCTTCGGATGCATAGAGTATATCCGGACCTGTGTATGTAATTGCAGAGAATATAACGTTCCACGAGTCCAATCTGCTGATCAATTGTTTATGGCATTATATCGTGCCTGCCCGGTCATTATTTTCGACCATGGGTTGACCCGCCGCCCCACGTCTCGGAGCGCAGTTTTACTGGCACGTTTTATCAAAGCAGAGATCATGTCCCCTTATTTACAGGATCTTCACCAATGTCATCATGGGTAACCCAACCGTCCTCCGGGTACAACTCCTCAGGGATAGGTAAGTTTTAGAGGCCCAAGAGGAGACGCTTAGTATTCAGGGTCTTTATATAGGGACTCAGACTCGTCTTTTTCTTTTCGTGCTTGCCTCTTCCTCGACTCCAGCCATCTCCAGCTCCAGCCCTCGGGTTCCAATCACCACCAGCCCCAATCATGTCCGGGTCCGGCTGTTCAGGCCGGTGGGTGGCTTCTTCTGTCACGGAGGAGGATATTGCAAGGCTCCGCGTGGCGAGGTATCTGACCCCGGAAATCCTTCATTGGCTTCCTGCGCAAGGGCAGGTTATTCCCACCCCCAAATCTGGTGAAAGAGTAGTATTTGTGTCCCACTTCCTCCATGGGTTAGGGTTCGCGCTGGACCCCTTCGTCCGGGGGCTCATGTTCTACTATGGGCTGGACTTCCACGACCTGAGCCCGAACGTAATTCTTCTCATCTCGACTTTCATCATCACGTGTGAGGCCTTACTCCGGACTCCTCCACACTTCAGTTTGTGGCTCAAGACTTTTAACTTGAGGCCACAGGTGGCAGAGGAGGAGCAGGCAGAGTGCGGCAGCGTCATAATAGACAAGCTTGCCGGCGCGGTTTGGTTTGAAGGGTCTTTCTCCGAGTCCTCCGATTTGTGGCATCATGGGTGGTTTTATGTCAACGAGCCGCATAGCTTCAAGTGGGTGGAAGCACCTGCGTTCTGACCCGGCCCTCCGATTCAGCTTGCCTCATGGATCAACAAGGGATTAGACTGGGGACCCGTTAGCGATGTGCAGACTCTGCAAGGTCGCATCCGAAGCCTTGCCGAGAGGGGCATCAATCTTGTGAATGTCGTTCAAGTAATGCTAGTCCGCCGAGCCCTGCCATGTCAGCGGTGGCCTCTCCGTATGTGGGAATTTAACCCAGAAGGGCGGCGGACTCTTCAGCACTTCTTCGGCGTTACGCACGAAGGAATGTGGAAATTATATTTCGGGGAACGAGCGCAGTGGCTGGTCACCACCGAAGATATTGGCCTCGACTGCAATCATCCGGCCACTTCGGTAAGTACTCAATCTCCAAACACCTTTCATTCGAGCATCTTTTGACAAGACACTGAACAACCCATTCCCGTGCAGGACTGGATAAAGAAGGCGGTGTTGATTCGGTGTCCGGCGCCCCTTCCCGAAGGTCCTGCGACTGCCCTGCTGACGAGAATGTTGACACCGCACCGGGCGTCCGCAGAGGGAGGCGAGAACAGGGGGACCAGAGGTGATCCCCGTCCTGAGGACAAAGCAGATGTTGTATTCGGGGAAACCGATGCCCTCTTACTCAAGGGCATAGGCACAGAGGAAGCTCCTCATGGCAAGAAGAGGGTCGCTCCCGAAGATCAGGAAGGGAAGCCTTCCAAGAGAGGAACAATGCCGTCATCTGGCAACTTGGGCCGGGCAAGCGATGTTGCCGCAGAGATTCATGATGAGGGCAAATCTCCAGCCGAACTGTAAGTGAAGCTGGGGCGCTTTAAACGTACCTCATTCTTCTCCAATTAATGAAGTAATCCTCCGACATATGTGCATTCTCGCAGGTCAAAGCCTGGTGTTTCTCAATCATCTTCCTCCGCGGGAGACCTTCTTCCGGAGATGATGGAGAGCGAAACGCCTTCTCCGGCCTCCTCGCCCAACAGGGCGGATGACTCTGAGGTGTCGTCCCGGAGGGCTCCTTCCGACCAACAAGTAGTGCAAGAATCGAGGGAGGAGTTACCCGAAGGTGGTGCCTCTGTCGTTCGAGGTTCGGGAGTCAAGAATAACGACCCCAAACTATCTGGTTCACCACCGGAGACAGTTCTGTAGGCGGGTAAGCGGATTCCTTTAAAGGAATATCGTACTCCGGCGGCAGTTTCCGAAGGCCCAAAGACGCTGGAGATGCTGATGGAAATGCTACAGAAAGCGTCCGTTTCAGAGGAGCACCGTGCCTTGATGGTTACGGTGGTCGAAAAGATTCTATCCGCGAAGAGCGGGTTGAACGAAGCCTTTGTGAGCCTTCTAAGAGGTTTTGAGGTTCGTGATACAATTTTGCCACTTAAATAATATTGACAGAATGCACCTGCTGCATATGCCGTAGCCCCTGAGACTCGGATTGCCTTCCGAAGGGAGCGATCAGAGGATCACAAAGATATGCTCATGTACTTACCTAGTTTAATCTTGGAATGTAGGCTGTTACCCCTCCTGCCACTATCCAAGAGGTGGAAGTGGCCGAACTACAGCGAAAGCTGGTTATGAGGGAGGAGGACATTGCATTGATCAACAGACGTCTTGACGACTCGCAAGGTATATAGTCCTTACTCCGATGCGCTTGTAATTAAAGTCTGACTCTTGAGAAGAGTTTTATATGAACTGTGCACGGATGCAGATGGTGCTGTCGCCGTGGAAGCCCTTCAGGCGGAGCTAGCCCGGGCCAAGGAGCAGGCCCGGTGTAGTGATGTGGCTGCCAAAAAGGCATCGGCTGAGTTAAAAGCCGAACAAACTGCGCGGCACCAAGACCAGGAGAGGATGTCCAGTATGGCACAAGAGTTAGAGAATGCGGCGAGCCGCTGTAAACTTCTTGAGAAGGAGAATGAGGCCAAGATGGCTGAACTTGACAAGGCCTTACAAGAGGCAAGAGAAGCACGATCTAAATACAGAGCAGCCCGTGAGGAGAACCGGCAAGCTGGGGAGATTGCGGCTGGCAAGCCCTTTATGCTTCATGCTAAGTTCGGCGATCCGAACTATGCTCAGCTTAACCAAGTATGGAGTTCTCCGGACAAATTTTAGACTTGCCGAAGAGTTCTTTCGATGCGGCGCAGTTTTACCATGCGCGAGAGGGGTTTGCAAAAGAGAAGCTTTTCTGGTCGCAATTTGGCGCGTCAAAGCGCCCTCTGTTGCTGAACGAACAGATGTCCCAGTGGGCTGAGCTGCATAGGATATCCGGCGATGCCATGAGGGACGTCATAGTCCGGCTGTGGCCGTCTCAGCCTCTTCCGAGTAGTTATTTTGGCTTGGTGCAGCGGCTCGTTGACGTGGCGCCACATATAGATGCTATGAAGCGGTCGGCGTGCATTGAGGGTGCACGAATGGCCTTCGCTCGGGTCAAAATGTTCTAGGCAAAGATGAAGGCCGTTGATGTTGCAGCGAGCGGTCCACCCAAGGGCAAGGACTACTATGGGCCGGAGCATCATTTCGAAGACGTCGAAGAGGCCGCCCGCTTGATAGAGGGCCAGTGCTCGAAAAACATAATGTTTGAGTAGTGTGTATAATGGTTGTAACAAACAGCTTTATAGTTAATCTATTTGTACTTTTGCTCAGAAGCTTGAATTCCTCCTGTGCGGCCGTTTATAATATGATCTGAAAGTTTTCCGGTCGTCGGCTTCAGCCCCCTCGTAGGAAGTACGGGGGTGTTCGGAAAAGAATTTAATCACACTTTATCCAACGTCTTGGTCCCTGAAGGAGGTGATAATGCGGCGAACCAGGCAATCGGACCATAAGGCGTTAACACTTTCACTTAGCCATAGGAGTTTTATGGTGGGGCTACGATATAGCCCATGGTATGTATGCGGCGTATTATAATGCAGTACCTTACATATTTGATCTGAAAAAGATCCCTCGTGTGACACGGAGAATCTCTAGGGATTCGAAGAAGTCGCCAAGTGGTTGACCAGCTCTCGCCGCATCATGACAGTCACTTTTCGGCTTTCTCTACTGAGGTGCTCATCCGGTATAGACCAGGGCACAATCGCAGTAGTTCTCCCTTTACTACCCTAGCTGATAGGACGAAACATAGGGTAGCAAGCACAGGAGCCGGGCAACCCAACTATTGACCAAAGACAATGATTCGGAGCTGATGCATATAAGGCCAAACTTGCGACGCCGAAGTACGCTACAAAGCTGTTCGGACTTTTATTGGCTACCATTTGTTCCCGTACCGAGCCCCTGGCAGGTCATGCCGAGGTGGGTCTTGTACCACAGCCGTTACGGACGTACTCATTATGGAAAGAGTATGGAGGATTTAGTTCGGATAAAGTTTGGTGGGAGCAGAGTAATAAGCCAATAATGAATTCATATGTGAAAAAAGGAAAAACCACAACCCAGCTATTTGACATGCCTGGGGTCGGGAAAAGAGGAAAAAGGCATAGTACAGGCTCAAAAAATAAAGAGTGCGGTCTACAAAAAGCTACTTTGGACCTCCTGTCGCACGTCTGCGCCGCCCGTCCTCGGGGGGATCCTTAACGGAAGTAGACCCCTAGGTGAGTGTGCGGATCCGAACTCCGATAGAGTCCGCTGTAGATGTTCTCCTATTGGTCACCTGTTTTAAGTGATAATAAAGAAAAAAAGAAAAAAAAAGCAGATAAAAACGTTACGGGGGTATTTGCAGGGTTATCCATATGATGCTTCTGCCGATGCCCATGGTATCTTGAGCGCGTAGTGGTGCATGCATGGCGTGAATCTTGCCAGTATAGTGGGTGGGTGGCCGAAGCTGGACTGCTATTTCCGTCCCAGAAGTGGCCGCACTTCAGAAGGGAATTGTTTCTGGCCTCTGGTGTCCGGATGGCAGGCCATTCCTTCGCTTCTATTTCTTGGTGGCCTCCTCCCCTTGTGTTCGGCGTTGAGCTTGCCTGCCTGCTTGAGGACCCAACAGTTTCTGTTGGTATGATTAGCTGGCTTGTCGGGGTGGCCGTGAATCTGACAAGGTCAGTCCAATATCCTATCAAGGGTGGATGATCCGTCTTGATTTGCCTTTAGTGGCTTCTTCTGCTGACCGGGTGTAGGATCGTTAAATCCGGCATTAACTGCAGTGTCGCGTAATATTTCATTGCGACTGTTGTGCTCGATTTGTCGTGGCTTGCCGTTGCCGTCTTGGATTTCGGAGGTGCCCGGGTCGCTAGCATTGACGCTTTTACGAGCGAGCCAGTTGTCCTCTCCCGCACAGAAGCGAGTCATAAGAGCGGTAAGGGCTGTCATGGATTTAGGTCCTTCCTGGCCGAGGTGACGTGCTAGCCATTCATCCCGGACGCTTTGTTCGAAGGCCGCAAGGGCTTCCGCGTCCGGACAGTCAACTATTTGGTTCTTTTTGACAAAGAACCTGGTCCAGAGCTCCCTGGCTGACTCGTCAGGCTGCTGGACAATGTGGCTTAAATCATCGGCATCTGGTGGCCGAACGTATGTTCCTTGGAAGTTGTCTCGAAAGGCATCTTCCAAATCCTCCCAGCTGCCGATAGAACTTTCTGGCAAACTGTTTAGCCAGTGCCGCGCTGGCCCTTTGAGTTTGAGAGGCAGGTATTTAATGGCATGAAGGTCATCCCCGCGGGCCAGGTGAATGTGTAGGAGGTAATCCTCAATCCATACTGCGGGATCTGCTGTTCCGTCATATGATTCGATGTTAATGGGTTTAAACCCGTCCGGGAATTCATGCTCCATTACCTCGTCGGTGAAGCAGAGAGGGTGTGCGGCTCCTCTGTGTTGGGCCACCCTGTGGAGCACCTCCGGTCGATTCCATTTGCGGTTTTCGGGCCGAGCGTGTTCGGGTTTGCTATGTCCGAATAGGTGACCTTCGGGCGATGTATACCCCCGGGATCTGCTCCTTGTTCTTGTGTGTCCTGCTCGGCCCTCCGGGTCCTGCTGGGTGCCGCGAGTGTTTCCCCGAGCTCTATTGCTCTTGCTTGGATGGCCGGATGGGTTGGTGTGGTGCTCTGCTTGGGTTGCTGCTTTGCTCGGGCCGAATTGTGGTCGGCTTACCACGTTGTTCGGTGGTGGTGTTGGCTCCAAAGCTCTGCCCTCGTATTGGGGGAGCCATCTACTCTTGAGGCGGTTTTCGCCTGGCCCGCTAAGGCCGTATTCTTTGGCGGCCAGGACCTCGGTCCATCTATCATTGAGCAAGTCCTGACTTGCTTGAAGCTGCAGATGTCTCTTCCTTAGGCTCCTTGCAGTGGCTATAAGCTTGCGTTTGAAACGCTCCTGCTCAAGGGGTTCTTTAGGCACGATAAAATCCTCGTTACCAAGGATCTCCCCTTCCTTGGAGAGTGGGAGATAGTTGCTGTCCTCCGAGTCTCCATATGTGGCCTGTTCATCGCGGCTATCTTGCCCGCTTTCGCGTTCCTCCTGTTCGAATTTTACCTCAACGGGGTCTGCCTTGTCCGGAGCATTGTCTTTTTCTCTGGGGCAATGTGGCTTGGACCGCGCCGTGGGTGCCGGTGTTCGGACTGTGTACCAGGAGGTTTATTCTCGACTGGATCCTCCTTGTCGTGGTCGAGAGCGTCGTTGGGTGTGTCTATCATACACACGTCGTACCAGGAAGTGGCCGTCCCGTGTCCGGCGGGTAGAGAGCTCAGGTCCTGCCCCTCATCGTTGTTCATACCGTCGATGTCTTCGGAGCGGGGGTCATGCGTGCTGGTTGGTTCTTCAATGTTGGCTATGAAGTGGGTGGCGGGTGGGAAGCAAGATTCTCCATCATCCGTCGTAAACTCGAACCGAACATAGTTCGGCGACGAGTCATCTGCCAGGGACATGTTTCTTAATGAGTTTAGTAGGTCGCCAATGGGTGAGTGCTGGAAAACATCCGCGGCGCTGAACTTGAAGATCGATGACCGATCAAGTTCGGTATCCGCGGGCTCGCAGGGTTCGGAACCCGACACCGGAGGAGAATCCGGGGTTCCGTTGTCGTAGATACCGTACAGAGTGGAATCTGCGGGCGGCCCCAACACCGCAGGATCAGTAGCCCCCATGATGAGGTTGGGCTTCCCGTATCCGGATGACTTGGTCTGCTCCGGCTTTAAGGCCTGAGTTGCCACATGAGCTATCTCCTGGATGCGGTCCGGTGACAGGTTTAAGCCATGTCCGTCGGGGGCCATTGCCGCGGTCTCGAATCCGTCGAAGATCAAGTCTCCACGGATATCCGCGACGTAGTTCAGGCCTCCGAATCTGACCTGATGGCCAGGGGCATAACTGTCGATCTGCTCCAGATGGCCAAGCGAGTTGGCCCGCAGTACGAAGCCACCGAATACGAAGATCTGTCCCGGAAGAAAGGTCTTTCCCTGGACAACGTCATTACTGACGGTGGAAGGAGCCATCGAATCCTTTGCCGATAGCACAGCGGAACTCTCAATGAAAGCACCAATGTCGGTGTCAAAACCGGCGGATCTCTCGGGTAGGGGGTCCCGAACTGTGCGTCTAGGATCGATGGTAACAGGAGACGGGAGACACAATGTTTACCCAGGTTCGGACCCTCTCTATGGAGGTAATATCCTACTTCCTGCTTGATTGATCTTAATGAATATGTGTGTTACAAGAGTTGATCTACCACGAATCGTAATGGCTAAACCCTAGAAGTCTAGCCTATGAGAATAAGGTAATGAATCTGTCCCTATCCGGACAACCCTCTCCGGTTTATATAGACACCGGAAAGATCTAGGGTTACATGGAGTCGGTTACATAAGAAGGAATCTACATAATTGGTAGCCTAGCTTGCCTTCCACGCCAAGGAGAGTCCATCCGGACATTGGTATAGTCTTCGGCCTTCATGTCTTCATGGCCCATCAGTCCGGCCCAATGGATAACAGGCCGGACGCCGGAGGACCCCTTAGTCCAGAACTCCCTCACCTCCCCACATATATATAGGTGTGGGAGAGGAGGAGGCAGCCCCTAGGGCGCCCCACGAGGTGTGGCGGCAGCCCTAGGGCTGTTGGGGAACGTAGCAACTTCAAAAAATTGCACCTACGCACACGCAAGATCATGGTGATGCATAGCAACGAGAGGAGAGAGTGATGTCTACGTACCCTCGTAGACCGAAAGCGGAAGCGTCAGTTGACGCGGTTGATGTAGTCGAACGTCTTCGCGATCCAACCGATCAAGTACCGAATGCACGGCACCTCCGCAATCTGCACACGTTCAACTCGATGACGTCCCACGAACTCCAATCCAGTAGAGCTTCAAGGGAGAGTTCCGTCAGCACGACAGCGTGATGACGGTGATGATGTTGCTACCAACGCAGGGCTTCGCCTAAGCACCACTACGATATGACCGAGGTGGATTATGGTGGAGGGGGCACCGCACACAGCTAGAAGAGATCAATGATCAACTTGTGTGTCTAGAGGTTCCCCCATGCCCCCGTATATAAAGGATTGGAGGAGGGGGAGGGCCGGCCCTCTCTAGGGCGCGCCATGGGGAGTCCTACTCCCACCGGGAGTAGGATCCCCCCCTTCCAACTTGGAGTAGGAGAGGGAAGGAAGAGGAAGGAGGGAGCAAGGAAAGGGGGCCGACCCCCCTCCCAATTCGGATTGGGATTGGGGGGAGCCCTCTCCCTTGCTCCTTTCCCCTCCTTTCCACTAAAGCCCAATAAGGCCCATATACCTCCCGGGGGGTTCCGATAACCTCCCGCTGCTCCGGTATTATCCCGATCTCACCCGGAACCATTCCGGTGTCCAAATATAGTCGTCCAATATATCAATCTTTATGTCTCGACCATTTCGAGACTCCTCGTCATGTCCGTGATCATATCCGGGACTCCGAACTACCTTCGGTACATCAAAACACAAAAACTCATAATACGATCATCATCGAACTTTAAGCGTACGGACCCTACGGGTTCGAGAACTATGTAGACATGATCGAGACACGTCTCTGGTCAATAACCAATAGCGGAACCTGGATGCTCATATTGTCTCCCACATATTCTATGAAGATCTTTATCGGTCAAACCGCACAACAACATACGTTGTTCCCTTTGTCATCGATATGTTACTTGCCCGAGATTCGATCGTCGGTATCTCAATACCTAGTTCAATCTCGTTACCGACAAGTCTCTTTACTCGTTCCGTAATGCATCATCCCGTAACTAACTCATTAGTCACAATGCTTGCAAGGCTTATAGTGATGTGCATCACCGAGAGGGCCCAGAGATACCTCTCCGACAATTGGAGTGACAAATCCTAATTTTGATCTATGCCAACTCAACAAGTACTTTCAGAGACACCTGTAGAGCACCTTTATAATCACCCAATTACGTTGTGATGTTTGGTAGCACACAAAGTGTTCCTACAGTACCCGGAAGTTGCATAATCTCATAGTCATAGGAACATGTATAAGTCATGAAGAAAGCAACAGCAACATACTAAACGATCAAGTGCTAAGCTAACGGAATGGGTCAAGTCAATCACATCATTCACTAATGATGTGATCCCGTTAATCAAATGAAAACTCATGTCTATGGCTAGGAAACATAACCATCTTTGATCCAATGAGCTAGTCAAGTAGAGGCATACTAGTGACACTTAGTTTGTCTATGTATTCACATATGTACTAAGTTTCCGGTTAATACAATTCTAGCATGAAAAATAAACATTTATCATGATATAAGGAAATATAAATAATCACTTTATTATTGCCTCTAGGGCATATTTCCTTCAGTCTCCCACTTGCACTAGAGTCAATAATCTAGATTACAAAGTAATGATTCTAACACCCATTGAGTCTTGGTGCTGATCATGTTTTGCTCATGAGAGAGGCTTAGTCAACGGGTCTGCAACATTCAGATCCGTATGTATCTTGCAAATCTCTATGTCTCCCCCCTTGACTTGATCGCGAATGGAATTGAAGCGTCGTTTGATGTGCTTGGTTTTCTTGTGAAATCTGGATTCCTTCGCCAAGGCAATTGCACCAGTATTGTCACAAAAGATTTTCATTGGACCCGATGCACTAGGAACAACACCTAGATCGGATATGAACTCCTTCATCCAGACTCCTTCATTTGCTGCTTCCGAAGCAGCTATGTACTCCGCTTCACACGTAGATCCCGCCACGACGCTTTGCTTAGAACTGCACCAACTGACAGCTCCACCGTTTAATATAAATACGTATCCGGTTTGCGACTTAGAGTCGTCCGGATCAGTGTCAAAGCTTGCATCGACGTAACCGTTTATGACGAGCTCTTTGTCACCACCATAAATGAGAAACATATCCTTAGTCCTTTTCAGGTATTTCAGGATGTTCTTGATAGTTGTCTAGTGATCCACTCCTGGATTACTTTGGTACCTCCCTACTAAACTAATAGCAAGGCACACATCAGGTCTGGTACACAGCATTGCATACATGATAGAGCCTATGGTTGAAGCATAGGGAACATCTTTCATTTTCTCTCTATCTTCTGCAGTGGTCGGGTATTGAGTCTGACTCAACTTCACACCTTGTAACACAGCCAAGAACCCTTTCTTTGCTTGATCCATTTTGAACTTCTTCAAAACTTTATCAAGGTATGTACTTTGTGAAAGTCCAATTAAGCGTCTTGATCTATCTCTCTAGATCTTGATGCCCAATATATAAGCAGCTTCACTGAGGTCTTTCATAGAAAAACTCTTATTCAAGTATCCCTTTATGCTATCCAGAAATTCGATATCATTTCCAATCAACAATATGTCATCCACATATAATATTAGAAATGCGACAGAGCTCCCACTCACTTTCTTGTAAATACAGGCTTCTCCAAAAGTCTGTACAAAACCATATGCTTTGATCACACTATCAAAACATTTATTCCAACTCTGAGATGCTTGCACCAGTCCATAGATGGATCGCTGGAGCTTGCACACTTTGTTAGCACTCTTTGGATTGATAAAACCTTCAGGTTGCATCATATACAACTCTTCTTCCAGAAATCCTTTCAGGAACGCAGTCTTTACATCCATTTGCCAAGTTTCATATTCATAAAATGCAGCAATTGCTAACATGATTGGACGGACTTATGCATCGCTACGGGTGAGAAAGTCTCATCGTAGCCAACTCCTTGAACTTGTCGAAAACCTTTCGCAACAAGTCGAGCTTTGTAAACAGTAACATTACCATCAGCGTCAGTCTTCCTCTTGAAGATCCATTTATTTTCTATGGCTTGCTGATCATCGGGCAAGTCCACCAAAGTCCACACTTTGTTCTCATACATGGATCCCATCTCAGATTTCATGGCCTCAAGCCATTTTGCGGAATCTGGGCTCATCATCACTTCCTCATAGTTTGTAGGTTTGTCATGGTCAAGTAACATGACCTCCAGAACAGGATTACCGTACCACTCTAGTGCGGATCTTACTCTGGTTGACCTACGAGGTTCGGTAGTTACTTGATCTGAAGTTTCATGATCATCATCATTAGCTTCCTCACTAATTGGTGTAGTCGTCACAGGAACCGGTTTCTGTGAAGAACTACTTTCCAATAAGGGAGCAGGTACAGTTACCTCATCAAGTTCTACCTTCCTCCCACTCATTTCTTTCGAGAGAAACTCCTTCTCTAGAAAGGATCCATTCTTAGCAACGAATGTCTTGGCTTAGGATCTGTGATAGAAGGTGTACCCAACAGTCTCCTTTGGGTATCCTATGAAGACACATTTCTCCAATTTGGGTTCGAGCTTATCAGGTTGAAGCTTTTTCACATAAGCATCGCAGCCCCAAACTTTAAGAAACGACAACTTTGGTTTCTTGCCAAACCACAGTTCATAAGGAGTCGTCTCAACGGATTTAGATGGTGCCCTATTTATTGTGAATGTAGCCGTCTCTAAAGCATAACCCCAAAACGATAGCGGTAAATCAGTAAGAGACATCATAGATCACACCATATCTAGTAAAGTACGATTATGATGTTCGGACACACCATTACGTTGTGTTGTTCCGGGTGGCGTGAGTTGCGAAACTATTCCGCATTGTTTCAAATGATGACCAAACTCGTAACTCAAATACTCTCCTCCACGATCAGATCGTAGAAACTTTATTTTCTTGTTACAGTGATTTTCCACTTCACTCTGAAATTCTTCGAACTTTTCAAATGTTTCAGACTTATGCTTCATCAAGTAGATATACCCATATCTGCTCAAATCATCTGTGAAGGTGAGAAAATAATGATACCCGCCGCGAGCCTCAACATTCATTGGACCACATACATCAGTATGTATGATTTCCAACAAATTAGTTGCTCGCTCCATAGTTCCGGAGAACGGCGTTTTAGTCATCTTGCCCATGAGGCACGGTTCGTAAGTACCAAGTGATTCCAAAAGTCCATCAGTATGGAGTTTCTTCATGCACTTTATACCAATATGACCCAAACGGCAGTGCCACAAATAAGTTGCACTATCATTATCAACTCTGCATCTTTTAGCTTCAATATATTATAAATATGTGTATCATCCCTATCGAGATTCAATATGATCAGACCACTCTTCAAGGGTGCATGACCATAAAAGATATTACTCATATAAATAGAACAACCATTATTCTCTGATTTAAATGAATAACCATATCGCATCAAACAAGATCCAGATATAATGTTCATGCTCAACGCTGGCACCAAATAACAATTATTCAGGTCTAATACGAATCCCGAAGGTAGATGTAGAGGTAGCGTGCCGACCGCGATCACATCGACTTTGGAACCATTTCCCACGTGCATCGTCACCTCGTCCTTAGCCAATCTTCGCTTAATCCGTAGTCCCTGTTTCGAGTTGCAAATATTAGCAACAGAACAAGTATCAAATACCCAGGCACTACTGCGAGCATTAGTAAGGTACACATCAATAACATGTATATCACATATACCTTTGTTCACTTTGCCATCCTTCTTATCCGCCAAATACTTGGGGCAGTTCCGCTTCTAGTGACCAGTCCCTTTGCAGTAGAAGCACTTAGTCTCAGGCTTAGGTCCAGATCTGGGTTTCTTCTCCTGAGCAGCAACTTGTTTTCCGTTCTTCTTGAAGTTCCCCTTCTTCTTCCCTTTACCCTTTTTCTTGAAACTGGTGGTCCTGTTGACCATCAACACTTGATGCTCTTTCTTGATTTCTACCTCCGCAGCCTTTAGCATCGCGAAGAGCTCGGGAATTGTCTTATCCATCCCTATCATATTATAGTTCATCACGAAGCTCTTGTAGCTTGGTGGCAGTGATTGGAGAATTCTGTCAATGACACTATCATCAGGAAGATTAACTCCCAGTTGAATCAAGTGATTATTATACCCAGACATTTTGAGTATATGTTCACTGACAGAACTATTGTCCTCCATCTTGTAGCTATAGAACTTATTGGAGACTTCATATCTCTCAATCCGGGCATTTGCTTGAAATATTAACTTCAACTCCTGGAACATCTCATATGCTCCATGACGTTCAAAACGTCGTTGAAGTCCCGGTTCTAAGCCGTAAAGCATGGCACACTGAACTATCGAGTAGTCATCAGCTTTGCTTTGCCAGACGTTCATAACATCTGGTTCAGCTCCTGTAGCAGGTTTGGCACCCAGCGGTGCTTCCAGGATGTAATTCTTCTGTGCAGCAATGAGGATAATCCTCAAGTTACGGACCCAGTCCGTGTAGTTGCTACCATCATCTTTCAACTTAGCTTTCTCAAGGAACGCATTAAAATTCAACGAAACAACAGCACGGGCCATCTATCTACAACAACATAGACATGCAAAATACTATCAGGTACTAAGTTCATGATAAATTTAAGTTCAATTAACCAGATTACTTAAGAACTCCCACTTAGATAGACATCCCTCTAATCATCTAAGTGATCATGTGATCCATATCAACTAAACCATGTCTGATCATCACGTGAGATGGAGTAGTTTTCAATGGTGAACATCACTATGTTGATCATATCTACTATATGATTCACGCTCGACCTTTCGGTCTCAGTGTTCCGAGGCCATATCTGCATATGCTAGGCTCGTCAAGTTTAACCCAAGTATTCTGCGTGTGCAAAACTGGCTTGCACCCGTTGTATGTGAACGTAGAGCTGATCACACCCGATCATCACGTGGTGTCTCGGCACGACGAACTTTCGCAACGGTGCATACTCAAGGAGAACACTTGTACCTTGAAATTTAGTGAGAGATCATCTTATAATGCTACCGTCGTCTAAGCAAAATAAGATGCATAAAGGATAAACATCACATACAATCAATATAAGTGATATGATATGGCCATCATCATCTTGTGCTTGTGATCTCCATCTCCATAGCACCGTCATGATCACCATCGTCACCGGCGCGACACCTTGATCTCCATCGTAGCATCGTTGTCATCTCGCCAACTATTGCTTCTACGATTATCGCTATCGCTTAGTCATAAAGTAAAGCAATTACAGGGCGATTGTATTGCATACAATAAAGCGACAACCATATGGCTCCTACCAGTTGCCGATAACTCTGTTACAAAACATGATCATCTCATACAATAAAGTATAACATCACATCTTGACCATATCACATCACAACATGCCCTGCAAAAACAAGTTAGACGTCCTCTACTTTGTTGTTGCAAGTTTTACGTCGTTGCTACGGGCTAAGCAAGAACCATTCTTACCTACGCATCAAAACCACAACGATATGTCGACAAGTATGTGCTATTTTAACCTTCAACAAGGACCGGGCGTAGCCACACTCGATTCAACTAAAGTTGGAGAAACTGACACCCGCTAGCCACCTGTGTGCAAAGCACGGCGGTAGAACCAGTCTCGCGTAAGCGCACGCGTAATGTCGGTCCGGGCCGCTTCATCCAACAATACCGCCGAATCAAAGTAAGACATGCTGGTAATCAGTATGACTTGTATCGCCCACAACTCACTTGTGTTCTACTCGTGCATAAACATCTACGCATAACCTGGCTCTGATACCACTGCTGGGGAACGTAGTAATTTCAAAAATTTGCACCTACGCACACGCAATATCATGGTGATGCATAGCAACGAGAGGGGAGAGTGACGTCTACGTGCCCTCGTAGACCGAAAGCGGAAGCGTCAGTTGACGCGGTTGATGTAGTCGAACGTCTTCGCGATCCAACCGATCAAGTACCAAACGCACGGCACCTCCAGGATCTGCACACGTTCAGCTCGATGACATCCCACGAACTCCGATCCAGCAGAGCTTCGAGGGAGAGTTCCGTCAGCATGACGGCGTGATGATGGTGATGATGTTGCTACCGACGCAGGGCTTCGCCTAAGCACCGCTACGATATGACCGAGGTGGATTATGGTGGAGGGGGGCACCGCACACGGCTGGAAGAGATCAATGATCAACTTGTGTGTCTAGAGGTGCCCCCCAGCCCCCGTATATAAAGGAGTGGAGGAGGGGGAGGGCCGGCCCTCTCTAGGGCGCGCCATGGGGAGTCCTACTCCCACCAGGAGTAGGATTGCCCCCTTCCAACTTGGAGTAGGAGAGGGAAGGAAGAGGAAGGAGGGGGGAAGGAAAGGGGGGCGACCCCCTCCCAATTCAAATTCGGCTTGGGGGCGCCCTCTCCCTTGCTCCTTTCCCCTCCTTTCCACTAAAGCCTAATAAGGCCCATATACCTCCTAGGGGGTTCCGATAACCTCCCGGTGCTCCGGTATTATCCCGATCTCACCTGGAACCATTCCAGTGTCCAAATATAGTCGTCCAATATATCGATCTTGATGTCTCGACCATTTCGAGACTCCTCGTCATGTCCGTGATCATATCCGGGACTCCGAACTACCTTCGGTACATCAAAACACAAAAACTCATAACACGATCGTCACCGAACTTTAAGCGTGCGGACCCTACGGCTTCGAGAACTATGTAGACATGATCGAGACACGTATTTGGTTAATAACCAATAGTGGAACCTAGATGCTCATATTAGCTCCCACATATTCTACGAAGATCTTTATCGGTCAAACCGCATAACAACATACGTTGTCCCTTTGTCATCGGTATGTTACTTGCCCGAGATTTGATCATCGGTATCTCAATACCTAGTTCATTCTCGTTACCGGCAAGTCTCTTTACTCATTCCGTAATGCATCATCCCGTAACTAACTCATTAGTCACAATGCTTGCAAGGCTTATAGTGATGTGCATCACCGAGAGGGCCCAGAGATACCTCTGCGACAATTTTTTTTTACTGGGACCTCTCCGACAATTGGAGTGACAAATCCTAATCTTGATCTATGCCAACTCAACAAGTACTTTCGGAGACACCTGTAGAGCACCTTTATAATCACCCAGTTACGTTGTGACGTTTGGTAGCACACAAAGTGTTCCAACGGTACCCGGGAGTTGCATAATCTCATAGTCATAGGAACATGTATAAGTCATGAAGAAAGCAATAGCAACATACTAAACGATGAAGTGCTAAGCTAACAGAATGGGTCAAGTCAATCACATCATTCACTAATGATGTGATCTCGTTAATCAAATGACAACTCATGTCTATGGCTAGGAAACTTAACCATCTTTGATCCAACGAGCTAGTCAAGTAGAGGCATACTAGTGACACTTAGTTTGTCTATGTATTCACACATGTACTAAGTTTCCAGTTAATACAATTCTAGCATGAATAATAAACATTTATCATGATATAAGGAAATATAAATGATCAATTTATTATTGCCTCTAGGTCATATTTCCTTCAAGGGCATCTCCCTTTGGTGCGTCCCCCCTGCCAAATAATGGCACAAGGGGGAAGGAAAGGGGGGAGGCGCCCCCTTCTTTCCTTCCTCCCTTCTCCGGGATATGGTAAGAGGGGGTGGCGCCCCCTCTTTTCCATGTATTAGGTGCGGCTGCCATAAGGGGGGCGCACCAGCCCATGTGGGCTGGTGTGTTCACCTCTGCTTGGCCCACTAAGGCCCAATACTCTCCCGGTGCCTCCGGAACCCCTTCTGGTATTCCTATAACTTTTCGGTGCATTCCAAAACCATTCCGGAGACCAAATAGCATCATCCTATATATCAATATTTACCTCCAGACCATTCTGGAGCTCCTCCTCATGTCAGTGATCACATCCGGGACTCCGAACAACATTTGGTCACCAAACCACAAAACTCATATAATACCAAATCGACATTGAACGTTAAGCGTGCGGACCCTACGGGTTCGAGAACTATGTAGACATGACCGAGACAACCCTCCGGTAAATAACCAATAGCGGAACCTGGATGCCCATATTGGCTCCTACATATTCTACAAAGATCTTTATCGGTCGAACCGTAATGACAACATACGTAATTCCCTTTGTCCATCAGTATGTTACTTGCCCGAGATTCGATCGTCGGTATCTTCATACCTAGTTCAATCTCGTTACCGGCAAGTCTCTTTACTCGTTCCATAATACATCACCTCGTGACCAACTCCTTAGTCGTTTGCTTGCAAACTTATGATGTGTATTACCGAGAGGGCCCAGAGATACCTCTCCGATACTCGGAGTGACAAATCCTAGTCTTGATCTATGCCAACTCAACAAACACCTTCGGAGATACCTGTAGAGCATCTTTATGATCACCCAGTTACGTTGTGACGTTTGATAGCACACAAGGTATTCCTTCGGTATCCGGGAGTTGCATAGGAATAAGTATTTGACATGAAGAAAGCAATAGCAATAAAACTTAACGATCATTATGCTAAGCTAACGGATGGGTCTTGTCCATCACATCATTCTCCTAATGATGTGATCCCGTTATCAAATGACAACTCATGTCCATGGTTAGGAAACCTTAACCATCTTTGATCAACGAGCTAGTCTAGTAGAGGCTCACTAGGGACATAGTATTTGTTTATGCATTCACACATGTATTTAAGTTTCCGATCAATACAATTCTAGCATGAATAATAAACCTTCATCATGATTTAGAAATATAACAATAACCATTTTATTATTGTCTCTAGGGCATATTTCCATCAGCCCGAGGGGGCCACAAGGCAGGGGGCGCGTCCTGGGCCCTTGTGGCCACCCTGTAAGGCGGTTAATGCCCTTATTGCTCCGCAAGAAAGCTAATATCCGGGTAAAAATCGTGTTAAAAGTTCAGCCCAATCGGAGTTATGGATCTCCGCGAATTTAAGAAACGGTGAAAGGTCAAAATATGGGAGCGCAGAAACAGAAGGAAACAAAGAGAGAGATCCAATCTCGGAGGGACTCCCGCCCCTCCGCCACCATGGAGGCCAAGGACCAGAGGGGAAACCCTTCTCCCATCTAGGGGGGAGGTCAAGGAAGAAGAAGAAGAAGGGGGGCTCTCTCCCCCTCTCTCTCCCGGTGTCACTAGAACGCCGCCGGGGCCATCATCGTGACGGCGATCTACACCAACAACTTCGCCGCCGTCATCACCAAATCTCTCCCCCTCTATGCAGCGGTGTAACACCCCTGCTCCCCATTGTAATCTCTACTTAAACATGGTGCTCCACGCTATATATTATTTCCCAATGATGTATGGCTATCCTATGATGTTTGAGTAGATCCGTTTTGTCCTATGGGTTCATTGATGATCGTGATTGGTTTGAGTTGCATGTTTTATTATTGGTGCTGTCCTATGGTGCTCTTCGTGTCGCGCAAGCATGAGGGATCCCCGCTGTAGAGTTTGCAATATGTTCATGGTTTGCTTATTGTCTGCGTTGCATGAGTGATAGAAACACAAACACAGATAAGTGGGTTATGGTGTATGGGAATAAAGAGGACTTGATACTTTAATGCTATTGTTGGGTTTTACCTTAATGATCTTTAGTAGTTACGGATGTTTGCTAGAGTTCCAATCATAAGTGCATATGATCCAAGAAGAGAAAGTATGTTAGCTTATGCCTCTCCCTCATATAAAATTGCAATTATGATTACCGGTCTAGTTATCGATTGCCTAGGGACAAATAATTTTCTTGTGACAAAAAGCTCTCTACTAAAATTAACTTAGTTGTTTCTTTATCTAAACAACCCCTATCTTTTATTTACGTGTTCTTTATTATCTTGCAAACCTATTCCTACAACACCTACAAAGTACTTCTAGTTTCATACATGTTCTAGGTAAAGCGAACGTTAAGCGTGCGTAGAGTTGTATCGGTGGTCGATAGAACTTGAGGGAATATTTGTTCTACCTTTAGCTCCTCGTTGGGTTCGACACTCTTACTTATCGAAAGAGGCTACAACTGATCCCCTATACTTGTGAGTTATCATAGTGAACAGCCTAAGCTTGGGGGAGGTTATCATTCCACTTCTACATCAAGATGTGGCGGTATTTGAATAAGTTGTAATGAGATTGTACTTAAGCTCGAGGAGCATCAAAACACTCGTATTCGCTTGTTCCAACACTTTGCTTTTGCCTTTGCAATTTTTCGGTTGCAAGTTAGTTTTCAAAAACCAAAAAATAGAATAAGCTTTGCTTTGCCGTTGTTCTTATTTCGCCCCTTGTAGTTCATTTGCATTTTGTTTTCAAAGGAGTTGATCTATGCCAGGACAATGACGAATGCAAGAGTAAGGAAGAGAAGTGTGTAAATTCACAACCGTGAAGGTATGTCCTACGAACCCCGTCTTTTGCACTTGGATACCTAGAGTAAATGTAGTAGTTGTATGTGTGATATGTGTAGATGGGAGTGAGTCTTGATAGTTGATACAAAGGTTTTGCTCTAGTAGCTGAAATTATTTTGTAGCCTTTGTTTTCTTTAATTTGGACAACTAAGACTTGCCTTGGGACAGTTTCAAAATGAAACGAAATTAACCAAGTATAACTTTGCACAAGAGAAAGTCTTTCAAGACTTGGGAGTTGAGAAATTGTACTGGAAGCGATGTTTAACATGCTCAACCCCATGTTGTTAATTTTAATAGACTTGATTGCACTTGTGGATTAAATTGTCTGGAGGAACTTAGTTGAAAGGTGGGTGAGATTATGCCAAAAATCTGTGTTGTATATCTCAACATGGTGTTACAGACTCCGGCTGGTGCCATGGTCTTTGCTACTATATACGCGTTTACGTGTGTAAATGTGGCTTCATCACCCTTCTAGATGTGATGTTGAGGACTCTGCTGGCCAATGAACGATCCACCAAAAGCGATAGCTCGGATTTCGACTAAGAGTTTGTTACCGTATGTAGTGGCAACACTACAAACGAATATTATTTGACTTTCTCTTGAATGGATGTGTATGTGGTAAATAAAGGGGACTGATCAAAAGATCTCAAAAGAGACATTATTGCTAAAGGTCCATAGTTCCCAAACATTAAACCACAGCGAAAACCTATGCATGATCACTTATTTGGCATAATCTCATTCATGTGACAATGAAAGTTCTAGTAAACAATGATTGAAACAAAGTTTTAAGAGATTAGAGGAGGAAACAATTGCGGGTGTGCTTAGGAGCACTTGAGCATCATGTTTTACTACATGCTTTCTACTCCCTAACTTATGTTTTCGTGGCTCCATCTTAAGAAACTCTTCCGTGCATTCCCGGCAAGAAAGTATTGTCTAGATTAAATGAAATGAAGTGTTGCAAAGTTGTTTTATCTAGTAGATCAAGAACCTTGTGTTGATTATCTTTGATCCACTAACACTTGCACTATAACCATGCGACCGCTATATCTATAATAAGTTTTCAGGTCAAGAAGCGAAGGGCTATCTAGGCATACTGATCGTAAGTGAAGCAAAACCTTCTCGTTATTTCAGTTTAAACAATTGAGTTCCTTGTGCTTCAGATTTCTCTCTATGTTGCTCGAGGACGATCAAGTTTAAGCTTGGGGAGTTGATGAGTGATATTTTTACACTCATTTCAACCTTGTTTAAACCGAATTATTTCATTAAAACAGAGATATTCGCTTCGATATTGCCACTAATGACTAATGAATGCAAAGGTTTCCACAAATCCTCTCTTTGATATTTTTTCCATAGGAAACAGGCTAAAAATGGAAGAGATCACGTGGGAGAAAGGAAAGGAAGGAAAATGGAGAAGAAATAAGTCACTAGGAGGCAAGGCCACCAGCGGCGTTCCATGTGATCGCACGCGCTCGCATGAGTGGTTGTTTGGTGTGGAAACCGAGGCGGGTCGTCCACCTGAACAACTTTCATAAAAGGAGACCTCGTCGAAATGTCAACAAAAGGGGGGGGGGAAGAGGAGCGTCGAGCACAGCCACAACCCATTCATCATCATCCACAAACCCTAGCCGCCGCCATTTTCACCTCCATAGCCATCTCCACCACCATAGTGCCCTCTCATCTAGTTCATACTTGTAATCGTGCATCGCACAAGGCATGTATTGTAAGACATATTGCAATCAATCAATCCCAATATGTGTTCTTCAATGATTTCTTCACGCGATCTGATCTCCATGTGTGAGTAGTTCGGTAAGGTATGGGGTGACGCATGAGCCTTGCCACCCCAGGTATTTAGTGAAGGGATCAATGGAAGTCTTTGACACAACGTCTCGTATGTGTGAAATAAAATTGTTTCGTGAAGTATCTCTTACCTTGACCGCGATCTTCATCCCTGCAAGTACCCAGGATCATGGAGATTGAGCACCGGTGAGGCTAGGAGCAAGGGGACCATGAAGTATTATACCGAACATCGGTGACAATAAGGTTAAGTAGGGTAACATGGATCATATGCTTATGGATTCATGAGGTGTAGTAATTAAACACCAAATGCTTTTGTCTGATATTATTATCTTAATTATCGGGGCAACCCCGCGAGACGGATAGGGCCTTCGGTAGGACAACTAGTTCTTGATGCAGGACTCGTGCCGGTCAAGATGTAATTTGGACACATCCCCCACTCCGATGCGAAGCAAGCACCTCTTGATGGGTGACTTCCCGAGCACAAACTAATATCATTTTTTCCCAACACCAATACATGGTTGTAAGCATTAAGACCTTAACACTGTACCTTCTTTTTATTATAAGTGTTGAATCACAATTTACTTGCTGATCCGTTCAAAAGCTGGATTTGGCAAAAGCTTGCTAGAGACCATTGCTTCAAGGGAGTCTTCCTCTCGTGGGTTCGATACCCAGGGTCACCTCTAGGGAAATAGGTGCAGAATACACTTTCTTGTTCCAATACCGGATCAATAAAAGGAGATATCAGTTTGCCAGCCCCGCGACAGTTCCAGCAGAGAAGACTCATCGCGCTAGGCGGGATCCTACAGGGGAGCCCGCCCTCTCGTATTTAACTCTGAAAATTCCATGCTCCTTCTTGAGAACGTGTGAGACAACATTCTTTAGGGGTTTTGTGACATCTACCATCGTGTGAACTCTGAAAAAGTTGCCCTCAAAGTCTTGAGATTTAGGCTCGGTGTAGATGAATTCCCCTACTGTTGAAGCAAATGACTTGATCAAGTGGAAGAAACTATCTGGTATATCATGTATCTGGATGCACATGTCTACCTTGCCCAGTGCAATTGTTGTCAGTCTAATGAAACCATCATACAACGCGGTCACCACGGCTTTTCCCTTGAACTTCAAGGGACCTTCATCCATCACACGTTCCCAGTCATCAAGGCATGAAAACTGCAGCGTGTAAAGGTTGTCGTTGAGCGACTAGATCTTTATCTCCCGCGCCAGATCTCAAGCAACCATCATATTTTTGTAGAACCAATACTGGTTATAGGGTCTGTCTATGTGTATAGGTGCAACCGCCATCCACCGGGTTGCTTCTTCTGGCAGATCATCGTCTTACACAACTACATCAACCAGGTCATTTTCATCAAGTCCAAGCTCCTACATCATCGCCTCAAGATCGCTTTCGGCTGAGCCAGATCCTGAGTCTGATGCCGATCCATTCATCTTACCTCTTGCCCAAAAAACCTGTGTTCTGCGAGCAAGCGAACCCTAAAATCCTCCCCCCTGACCGCTCAAGCTGTGGATCAGAGATCCTGGCTAGCCGTGGCGGTCGGAGATGGTAGAGGGGTGGAAATCTCCACAGGGGTGACAAGCATCGTGGGGAAGAGAGAGAACCCTCACGAGAGGGGAGTTTCAATGCGGTGCAGATGCTTAGGCTAAATTGACACATGCAAGAGATTATCACCATGAGCACGCCGGCACGGCCCGCCTTGGGACAGGCACGACACGGTCTAAACGGGTCGGGCCCGGCACGCGGGCCGACACGGCACGACCCGATTACGTTTTTTTATTTTTTTTATACATCTATATATGGCCCAACATATAAAAATAGGCTAAAAACGCTCCGTGCGTCAAATAACAGGCTGAAAATACGCAGCCCACCGTGCTAAAGGGCCAACGTGGCGGCCCATTTACTAACTGGGCCGTGCCTGGGCCTGGGGCGCAGCACGCGGGCCAGCACGGCACGGCCCGTATAGTAATCGTGCCCTGGCGGGCCGTGCCGGGCCAGGCACGATTACGATGGGCCGGGCCGTGCCGTGCCGGGCCGGTCCGTTTGGCCATGTATGAAGCACATGGTCAAAGTGAAGCAGGCACCTGCGTTATACAGCGCCGTTAACCTCGTGCATGTCACAAATTTCTTGCCATAAAAGAGTGTCTACTCCCACAGGGCTATTTTTGGCGAACCTCCTCCACTCTTCAAGCTCCACCGCAGCCTACGACCAGTGAACGAGCAGAGCTCGCGCGGGGGCGGGGCGGCAGTGATGAGTGAGCCAACCACCACGGGCGAGCGCAAGGGGCAAGGGCCAGAGTGCGAAACGCGGAACCCAAACCAGGCGGCCCCCGGATTTCAAAACTCACAAGGGAGCCAGCCATTCGCCTCGAACCCCGCGGGGAATCCCCATGCGGAAAAAACGCCAGGAGCGGCCTCCCCGCGCCTCCCACCCGGCGCCTGCCACCTTGCGCCCGCGCGGTTGGCCGCGCCCGCGCGCCCTCGGCATCGCCCCGTCGGGCGCTGGCTCCCCACCTGCGCCCATTTCAGAGCTCGCCCGCCACTTGGCACCGCGCCCCCGTCTCCGACTCTCCGCCCGCCCACCCATCCCGCCCATAAATGCGCCCCGCGCTGCCCCAACCCTAGCCGCCGAATCCTCCGCCTTGACCTCCTCCTCCTCCTCCTCCCGGCCCGCCGGCATGGCCGCCATCAGCAGCAGCAGCAGCAGCAAGCGCCGCTCCCCCTCCGCGTCCACCGCCTCCTCCTCCTCCGGCGACGGAATCGGCGAGTACCGGCCGCAGCTGGTCACCCGGAAGCGGAGGTCCGGCGGGCGCGGGCCCCGCGGCGGCGTCCGGTGGATGCCGGCGATCCGACCAGTGAGTGCCTCGGAATTCATGGCCACGTCCGACCGTGCGCGTAGGTGGTTGATCCTCCGTATATATGGGATCTCCGCGGAGGTGGTGGGCCGTGGTGGCGGGGCGGTGCGGTGGGCTGGAGGCCCAGGGGCAAGAGGGGGGCGATCGTTGTTCCTTCCTCCTCCTGGTCCCGGATTTTGAGTTTTTGATTGATGGACAGCGATCGAGGCGCCTCTAGGTGTTGACGTTTGTGGTTGATTGGGGGCTCTGATCTGCCCGATTGCCGATTTGATTAGTGCATTGTTGCGAGTCTAGGGGATCTTTGCAGGTGTTCTTTTGAATTCCACGATCAGATTTCACCCACCTAGCGTACGGGTGTGTGCTTAGGTGTGAATGTGATCAATTGATTTTTTTCCTCGATTGTTGTCGTTAGTGGCGCTAGGCTACAGGTTATGGTAAGGGGTGATTATTGTACTTCTCTGTCGGATCTACGACGTCGATGGTCCGTTCACTGTAGTTTTGGTCAGTCATTAACTCATCATATAGTACTAATTATCCATGTTTGGGAACTAATAATCAGAGTAAGATTTGGGAACTCATGTTCTGTCGTGTCTTATGTGGCACATGGATAGAATATGTCCTGTAGGCCCCATCTTGCAGTTTCAGTGTAACAAGAACACTTAGCGGTTCCATCTTGCAGTTTCAGTGTAACAAGAACACTTAGCGGTTCGTATTATCATGATGTCAGTGTAGTTATGTGCAAGGGTAACAAGACACTTGCCTGGCTGTGTGCATCACTCGGCGCAGAGGCCGAGGGTCTTTCCCCTCTTTTTGAAAAGAAAAAACAAGAACACTTGTGTGGTTATATATATTACAGTAGTCCACACTAAATATTAGCTACAAGTGCATGATTTAGTCCTTCACATACTCACTTTCTTTTGTCAATGTTGTTATGTGCATTGCACATTTACTGTGTCCACAAATGTCGTGTTATTGCTATTTCCAGGAGGTGCTGCAAAGTTTGTAGGAATTGTCCATACATGTGCTTTCTCTAGTAGCTTACTGCAGCACAATAATCGCAGGAAATAGCAGCACATGTTAATTGAATTTTTCATTTCAGAATCTTTTGGCTTTTTTTTCCATAGCATTGAGCATGGGCCACAGCAGTAATTATGTCAAGCAGTATATACTAGCTGATACATTATGTGTACTTGTGTACCAGTGTGCTGACTGGAAGGACTGGTAGATCATCTGGTATGAATGTAGCAGTGTTTCTTGGGACTGGGGTTCTTGAACCTTAATGGCCCCAAGTAACTTCTTTTGAGCTTAATGCAATTTTCAGGTGCTAGTTATGTTTTCATGTTTGATTTGGACTTTGTAATGTGATTTATCTTATATTTTGAACAGAAGCTAGGAAAATTATCTGTGCTGTTCTTAAGCAGTTTAAGAGGCGAGAAACTGTGTGAACGTAGCATCATTTATATTACTACTATGATGGACAGAACTGGTGTAAGAGGGCATTTGTAGTACAATTTAAGACACTTGCTATTTACACATTTGTCACCAGCTTAAGATAATCATTTCTACATTGACTAAATTGTACACAATCTACAATTTGCAGCTATTTATTTTCCATTGGTTGAAGCATCAATGCTCAGGATCATTGACTTAGAAATAAGAATTTCCGTTTCAACTTAGAAACAGTCACATCTAATGTGGTACTTAATTTTTTTTCTACCTGCTCTCTAAATGAATTCGTATTTTTGTGATAGGTAAATGAGCTGGATTTAAATAGAGTTTCTCTAGATCCAAATGTAAGATTTATGCAAAACATATAGGAAGTATTTTTTTTAGAAAAGGAAACAGTGTTAATCAAACTAGTGCATTGTATTAAAAGATTCTACAATGTTTGTGTAGCATCAAGTGGCTGGGTTGCGAGTTATTCTGCAGAAGGAGCTCCGTAATAGTGACATAAGCCAGCTTGGGAGAATTGTTCTCCCGAAGGTGAGTTCTTATTTAAACAGCTTTTACACACTTCATTTTACCATCATAGTCCATGCTCTCTAATTGTTGACACTTGTCTCCGACACTCTTTGCACAGAAAGAGTCGGAGGCTTACCTCCCAATTCTGACATCAAAGGATGGTAGAAGTCTACGTATGCATGATTTGCTAAATGCACAACTGTGGACATTCAAGTACAGGTTGGACAAATTGTTTTTCTTTTTTGCGTTAATGTTTGCTGCTATGAGCTACAGTACCCATATGATCTTTGTTGTACCTCACTTTTACTATCTCAGCCATAAAATTGACGAACTTCCTGTGAAAGAAGCATGATGGCATGATTATGATGGTGGTAATTTATTTTAATACTCTGCCATGTGTAACAAGAAATGAATTGTATCAAATAAGGTAGTTTTCTCTAAAACCATCAGAAGTATGACATGTGAATATGAATCATGTTACGAATGTTCTTAGTTCCAGTGACATCCCTGCATTTATGTTTAATTTGGTCTAGCATATCCACTACAATGACACAGTTTATTATCTCTGTACAGATACTGGCCAAACAACAAGAGCAGGATGTATGTACTTGAGAATACTGGTGAATACCTTTATTTTCATCATATTTATTCTGATGCACTTGTGGATCAAGTTCTTACATTTTTCTCCCTCTCTTAAACATCCCAGGGGATTATGTCCGAACCCATAACCTTCGAGTGGGAGACTTCATCATGATATACAAAGACGATGACAAAAACCGATTTGTACTTAATCTTTCTTCCTGGTTATTAAGCATTTTAGTCATTTTGGCACGCAGTCGGTAGTTGCTTACTGTATGCTGCTTTGTGTCATGCAAAGGTCATCCGAGCAAAGAAGGCGGGAGATGATCTAGTTGCTTCTTTGCCACAATTCCACGAGCATATCTCTTCCATTCTGCCAATTCCAGAAGTTGATGACTATGTGTCTCTAATCCCACCACCAGCTGACATCTCTGCCTTTGTGCCACAAGCTGATGAGAATTACGAGATGTTTGATGGGATTTTCAACTCTCTGCCAGAGATACCGGTAGCCAATGTGAGGTACTCAGATTTCTTCGACCCATTCAGTGATTGTATGGACATGTCGAATCCCGGCCTGAACGCCAACAACTCAGCTAACCTGGCAAGTCATTTCCATGATGAGAGGACTGGGCTTTCTTTGTTTCCCAACCCAAAGTCTGGGCCTCTGATGTGAGAGCCAGTAAAACTGCTGGCTCCTAGCATACTACCCTATATGAAGTTCAGAGTCACCAGCCTTGACGCCGTTGCTGTACATCCAAATAATTGGTGTCCTCATTTTGTATTGTACTGTATATGCATAACTGTTGCTTATGTGTAGAAGGTTTCGATTTCTGTTTTTAACTGAAGGTTTCATCAGACGCAAATGCTATAACCGTGTTCAGCTCAGTGCACAAGTTTCGTTCTGACATTTTCAAGCTCCTGAGCGTGCAAATACAAAGACGAAAGCTGCAGTGTGCATTTTTGGCTAGGTTGCCCGTGCCTGGTAATAGATGCAAGCCAAATTATCTAGGACATGAATTACTAGACGGCATGCTGCAGAAAGCACAAAGCGGCTGTGCTTGGTATTTGTGTTTGCATGTGATCCTTTGTCACATGCGGACTTGCTATTTCGTTTCTGATATAAGTTTAAAAATATTCCTATATGACAAGTTTCTGTCAACTCTTTTCGGTTGCCTGGTTTCCTGTCTGACTATTTATTACTCCCTCTGTTCACTATTATAAAATCGGATGTATTTGTTCACTCATTTTATTTTGTATGTAGTTTATATCAAAATATACGAAACATCTTATAAAAGTGAAGGGAGTACTTAAGAAGCATATGCTCTTCATGGACCTATGGAAGGTGTACCTTTTTTTCTTTTATAGAGGAAATCAACGGGGGAGAATTCTCCTATATTTCTGCTGCTCGGTGCTTGGATTGGTAACTGGTTTGTTAAGGTATGTACCTTTTTTTTTAAACAAGGTAAAAGACTTGCCATTTTCATTGATTAAGAGAGAAGTTTGTGAGATACACACCGTACGTGACACAACGCTAACTAATTACTCTCGTGACATTACATTACTCAAATGCTTGGCACCTGCAATAGCCCAAAGCGATGCCTCGTCCTTAATAAGGCTAACAATCATAGCCACCGGTGCCGCTTTATTTCTAAAGACGCGCACATTTCTTTCCTTCCAAATCTCCCATACAACAAGGTGGATCAAGGATGGGAGAGCCTTTCTTTGATGTGTAATGTTGATGATTCCTTTCCACAAAGCTTTAACTGTAGGAAAGCTATGACAATTTGTCGTGTCAACTTGAAGATCCAACCATGAGAACACCTCCTTCCAAACGCGAGTTGTGAACCGACACTTGAAGAGGATGTGGGCCGCCGATTCCTGCACTTGGCTACAAAGAGGGCATTGATCGCAATTGGGCCATCCTCTACGTTGAATCTATCCGCGAACTTCCCTAGGTTAAGAATTTCGAGGCCCCCAAATTCCTCAGGCTTGCAGTCTAGCTCCCAATTGATTTTACACTTGCCACCAGACACCTTGTCTGAGCCAGCCCAAAAATAGGCGCGCCGCAAGGAGTCAATCTTCATAAGCACCTACACCGGAAGGTCAAGCGGTGTAAGATGGTAGATGGCCACAGCCGTGAGGACCGCTTTGACAAGGGTCATTCGACCTGCATTACCAACATGCATCCCCCTCCATCGTGCAAGTTTCTCGGCAACTTTACCTTCTAAGTGTCGCAAGTGGACCCTCCTCAACCTTCTGATCGCAAGCGGTAAACCAAGATACCGGATGGGGAAGAAAGAGCGGCATGTCAGGAAAGACTGCAATACGTCATCAAGATCAAAGTCCTCACATCAGATCGGCACAACCAGAATCTTAGCGCAGTGGTCACCAAGCCCGTGGCCTCCCCGAATGAGGCAAGCATAGTGGTGAGGAACTGGACATCTTCCTTGCACAGAAAACAACCGCATCATCGGCGTACAAAAAGAAGCTTGGATGCCTGCTAGTCGACCACCAAGAGGGTGTAGGTGGCCTTGCTCAAAATATGGTGCAACGGGTCGATGACGAGAACGAAGAGCAAGGGGGACAACACGTTGCCTTGTCGAAGGCCACAAGCATGCTTCATCGGGTCCCCGGTGATCCCATTGAGAAGCTTGGTGGCAAGGAATCATGAACATTGCACATCAACGGGGGTAGAATTCTCCCTCTATTGAGCTTTTACGTCTTAAATCCCGCAAAAGAAAAGAGGTTTTGTTGCGGCGACTTTTAGAGACTGACTGTGTGCTTTTGTTGCGGCGATTTTTGTAAATGAATTTGATGCTAGATCAGCTCTGCACAATCTGAAGAAGGAAGCATAGAGTATCTCTAAGCTAATGGATAGCTTCAGAGTTTCAAAGATTACGCGTTCGGCTAATGAGGTGGCCCATCTAATAGCTAAGTTTAGTTTTGATAGGAGAGCGGATGGATTCCCTGTGTGGTGAATTCTATAATGAACGATTGTAACAAGGTCCTTTGGTTAATTAATATATGAGGTGGTGTTTAAAAAAAAGAGGTTTTTTTACTTCTTAGTTCCATGAATCTAATTTCAGTACTAGATACATGCGATGTGCGTACCATTGGCCTATCTTGCCTTTCGGATGCAAAACACCGTGCTCGCGGCGCCGATTTTTTCGTAAAGACACTGGTTATTGACTTTCAAGATCAGATGAAAAGCATGATGATTATTCAATTGGTTTCAGTCTCGAAAGCTGTCGAGATTGTGTGGTGTGTTCCCGCGAGAGAGAGATTGTGTGGTGTCACTCGTGAGTGTCACCAACCATCACTCGAAAGAAAATAACTGTCTCAGGGCATTCTAGTCCGAGACACTTGGACACTCCGTCTGGCACAGTAAACAATTCTGGAGTAGAAAATTGAGTTCGTCGATCGATCTTGAGCACTGCCTAATGGACACGGCAAAACATGAGTGAGTAGTAGGCAAAAAGGTGGTGGAGCGTGGCCGGTAGGTGGCAGCATTGGCAACGACAATGGACAACCAACTTACCGAGAGGACCTTGACACCGGTCGCTTACCTTCCGGGGGATGAAGGTCCATCCAACACGTATGAACGAGACACCCTGCAGACAAAGAAAGAAGAAACAGATCGGAGGCCAAGTGTCGCCCCAACAACGCCGCGTACGTACGTTATGGCTAGAAGCACGCAACAAATCGCGCTTTGCAGATCACTGTCCCGAACGGTCCCTTGCCGATCATAGAGCCGGCCGTTCTGGTCCCTCGTGCAGAAAGAAAGAAGAGAACAGTTGCGGAAAAATCTTTCTTGTGAAAGGGACGTGTGGAATATCTTGGCGCATCGGAGGGGAGACGATCGTGCAGTGCAGGTGATATGCGTGTGGCTGGGGCGTACGTGACCAACTCACAAACGCAGAGAATTATATGCGCTGGGTTCCGGTGGTCCATCCGTGCGTCCATGATTCGTGACGCGACGCCGACGCCGGAGCGTCCACGCGTGCGACGGGGCGACACTTGGCGTAGCATGGGGCCGAGGCCAGGTGGAGTGGGGGACACCTGCATGGACTGCGACGTACTGGTACTAGTATAGTACATGCCGTGCGCTCGCCGGTCGCCACGCCCGGCACGGTGCTCCTACTACCGCGAGAATCTGTCGCCCACGATTAGAGATCGTGAGCCTAGCCTCAAGCGTCCCGCCGTGATTGGGTTCGGCGATCGAGTCCCTCCGCCGTGCGTGGACCATGGACGCAGCCGGCACATCATCGTCCGGCTCCGCAAAAAACGTTGGTAAATGGCGAGAGAAACACACAGGACGTGTTTGGTTGCTCGCATTAGGCCCAGCCAGGCCCGCACGCAGTTTTTGGTCTGTTTGGCTGGGCCGCGTCAAAAAACTGGGTCGCACGAATCTCAAAGCATGCCTCGGCCTGGCTCTGGAGGAACGGTCGAATCGGCCGTTTTTTGCGAGCCAGGCTTGCTGCGCCTGCACGCCTTGGGACGCGCGGGAGACAACGCGACTGCCCTTAACTCCCCACGCCCTTTCCCGTCACCTCCCTCGCCAATTCACACCCACTCCCTCTCTCACCTCATCGCCAGTTCGGTTTCTCCGATGGCCACGCCACCGTCTCGCCACGCCCCACCCACTGCGGTCATTGCCGGCGGCAATCCCATCCAAGAGAGGTGGGTTGCCGGCCTCTCCGCGTCCGGAGTAGATCTGGCGGCGCCACTGCGCTCCCTCCCCTTTGCAGGCCCCTTTTATGGGGGTCTTCTTACCCCCATAAGAGGGTTTTTTCCTCTGCGTCCGGTGCAAAGGGAGGGGAGCTCGAGGACGCCGGTGCCATCTTCGAGCCGACACAGGCCGAGGTGCATGGCCGTGGCCCTGGGAATGGCTGGGTCCTCTTCATCGGCGGCGGCAGCACCCCTCTTCCCGCCGGGGTTTTCACCACGGCCGGTGTACGCTACACCGCCAACCCCCACTGTAAGCTCTCAAATCCCCCTCTGCTTCTTCGTTAGGGTTCTTAGGGAGTTCATAATGTGCTAGATTAGATTGTGGCCCGTAAATTTGACCACAGTCGATCTGATCGACTGGAGTCTACTAGATTCGACCGGACTCGATGATGATCCACTGTTTTGGGGATGAACAAGAGTGCATGCTTACTTTGTTCATCCCACATGCCTAGATTGTTCATAATGTACTGGTAGTTTGCATCGTTTTAGTGCCACATTGTTACTTTCTACTGCCAGATTGTTAGTTTGTAGTGGCCACATTATGTGTTCTTGATGTTACTGTTGTCAGTGGTTACTGATGTTGTTCATGCTACTCTTTTGCTGCTGTTGTTGATGCTACTATTGTCGCTGCTGTGGTTATGTTGCTCTTGTTGCTGTTGGGGAACGTGCAATTTCAAAAAAATTCTTACGCTCACGCAAGATCTATCTAAAAGATGCATAGCAACGAGAGGGGAGAGTGTGTCCATGTACCCTCATGGACCAAAAGCGGAAGCGTTTAGTAACACAAATGAAGTAGTCGAACGTCTTCACGATCCGACCGATCCAAGCACCGAACGTATGGCACCTCCATGTTCAGCACACGTTCAGCTCGATGACGTCCCTCGTACTCTTGATCCAGTTGAGGCCGAGGGAGAGTTCCATCAGCACGATGGTGTGGCGACAGTGATGATGAAGTTACCGGCGCAGGGCTTCGACTAAGCACTACGACGATATGACCGAGGTGTAAAACTGTGGAGGGGGGCATCACACACGGCTAAAGATCAACTTGTGTGTCCTAGTGTGCCCCCTCCCCGCGTATATAAAGGAGGGAGGGGGAGGCCGGCCGGCCCTCCTAGGGCGCGCCAGGAGAGGGGAATCCTACTAGGACTCCAAGTCCTAGTAGGTTTCCACCTAAGGAAGAGGGGGAAGAAGGAAGGAAGAGGGGGAAGGGAAGGAAAGGGGGCGCCGCCCCCTTCCCCTAGTCCAATTCGGACCCAAGGGGGGGGGGGCGGCCAGCCCCTCTTGACCCTTCCTCTCTTCCCACTAAGGCCCATTGAGGCCCAATAGTTCCCTCGCGGGGTTCCGATAACCCTCGGCACTCCGATATATATCCGATAACCCCCGGAACTCATCCGGTGTCCGAATAATGTCGTCCAATATATCGATCTTTATGTCTCAACCATTTCGAGATTCCTCGTCATGTCCGTGAGCTCATCCGGGACTCCGAACAATCTTCGGTCATTAAATCACATAACTCATAATACAAATCATCATCAAACATTAAGCGTGCGGACCCTACGGGTTCGAGAACTATGTAGACATGACCGAGACACATCTCTGGTCAATAACCAATAGCGGAACCTGGATGCTCATATTGGCTCCTACATATTCTACGAAGATCTTTATCGATCAAACTGCACAACAACATACATTGTTCCCTTTGTCATCGGTATGTTACTTGCCCGAGATTCGATCGTCGGTATCATCATACCTAGTTCAATCTCGTTACCGACAAGTCTCGTTACTTGTTCCGTAATGCATTATCCCGCAACTAACTTATTAGTCACCTTGGTTGCAAGGCTTATAGTGATATGCATTACCGAGAGGGCCCAGAGATACCTCTCCGATACACGGAGTGACAAATCCTAATCTTGATCTATGCCAACCCAACAAACACCTTCGAAGACACCTGTAGAGCATCTTTATAATCACCCAGTTATGTTGTGACGTTTGATAGCACACAAAGTGTTCCTCCAGTATTCGGGAGTTGCATAATCTCACAGTCATGAAGAAAGCAATAGCAATAAACTTAAACGATCATAGTGCTAAGCTAACGGATGGGTCTTGTCCATCACATCATTCTCCTAATGATGTGATCCTGTTCATCAAATGACAACACATGTCTATGGCTAGGAAACTTAACCATCTTTGATTAACGAGCTAGTCAAGTAGAGGCATACTAGGGACACTCTGTTTGTCTATGTATTCACACATGTACTAAGTTTCCGGTTAATACAATTCTAGCAGGAATAATAAACATTTATCATGATATAAGAAAATATAAATAACAACTTTATTATTTCCTCTAGGGCATATTTCCTTCAGTCTCCCACTTGCACTAGAGTCAATAATCTTGATTACATAGTAATGATTCTAACACCCATGGAGTCTTGGTGCTGATCATGTTTTGCTCATGAGAGAGGCTTAGTCAACGGGTCTGCAACATTCAGATCCGTATGTATTTTGCAAATCTCTATATCTCCCTCCTTGACTTGATCATGCATGGAATTGAAGCGTCTCTTGATGTGTTTGGTTCTCTTGTGAAACCTGGATTCCTTCGCCAAGGCAATTGCTCCAGTATTGTCACAAAAGATTTTCATTGGACCTGATGCACTAGGTATGACACCTAGATCGGATATGAACTCCTTCATCCAGACTCCTTCATTTGCTGCTTCCGAAGCAGCTATGTACTCCGCTTGACACGTAGATCCCGCCACGATGCTTTGCTTAGAACTGCACCAACTGACAGCTCCACCGTTCAATATAAATACGTATCTGGTTTGTGACTTAGAGTCATCCGGATCAGTGTCAAAGCTTGCATCGACGTAACTGTTTACGACAAGCTCTTTGTCACCTCCATAAACGAGAAACATATCCGTAGTCATTTTCAGGTATTTCAGGATGTTCTTGACCGCTGTCCAGTGATCCACTCCTGGATTACTTTGGTACCTCCCTGCTAAACTAATAGCAAGGCACATATCAGGTCTGGTACACAGCATTGCATACATGATAGAACCTATGGCTGAAGCATAGGGAATGACTTTCTTTTTCTCTCTATCTTCTGCAGTGGTCGGGCATTGAGTCTGACTCAATTTCACACCTTGTAACACAGGCAAGAACCATTTCTTTGCTTGATCCATTTTGAACTTCTTCAAAACTTTATCAAGGTATGTGCTTTGTGAAAGTCCAATTAAGCGTCTTGATCTATCTCTATAGATCTTGACGCCCAATATATAAGCAGCTTCACCAAGGTCTTTCATTGAAAAATTCTTATTCAAGTATCCCTTTATGCTATCCAGAAATTCTATATCATTTCCGATCAACAATATGTCATCCATATATAATATCAGAAATGCTACAGAGCTCCCACTCACTTTCTTGTAAATACAGGCTTCTCCAAAAGTCCGTATAAAACCATATGCTTTGATCACACTATCAAAGCCTATATTCCAACTCCGAGAGGCTTGCACCAGTCCATAAATGGATCGCTGGAGCTTGCACACTTTGTTAGCACCTTTAGGATCGACAAAACCTTCTGGTTGCATCATATACAACTCTTCTTTAAGATATCCATTAAGGAATGCAGTTTTGACATCCATTTGCCAAATTTCATAATCATAAAATGCAGCAATTGCTAACATGATCTGGACAGAGTTAAGCATCGCTACGGGTGAGAAGGTCTCATCGTAGTCAACTCCTTGAACTTGTCGAAAACCTTTCGCAACAAGTCGAGCTTTGTAGACAGTAACATTACCGTCAGCGTCAGTCTTCTTCTTGAAGATCCATTTATTCTCTATGGCTTGCCGATCATCGGGCAATTCATCAAAGTCCACACTTTGTTCTCATACATGGATCCCATCTCAGATTTCATGGTATCAAGCCATTTTGCGGAATCTGGGCTCATCATCGCTTCCTCATAGTTCGTAGGTTCGTCATGGTCTAGTAACATGACCTCCAGAACAGGATTACCGTACCACTCTGGTGCGGACCTTACTCTGGTTGACCTATGAGGCCCGGTAGTAACTTGATCTGAAGTTTCATGATCATCATCATTAGCTTCCTCGCTAATTGGTGTAGGGATCATAGGAACTGATTTCTGTGAAGAACTACTTTCCAATTCTGGAGCAGGTACAATTACCTCATCAAGTTCTACTTCCCTCCCACTCACTTCTTTCGAGAGAAACTCCTTCTCTAGAAAGGATCCATTTTTAGCAACGAATATTTTGCCTTCGGATCTGTGATAGAAGGTGTACCCAATAATCTCCTTTGGGTATCCTATGAAGACACACTTTTCCGATTTGGGTTCGAGCTTATCAGGTTGAAGCTTTTTCACAGATGCATCGTAGCCTCAAAGTTTAATAAACGACAACTTTGGTTTCTTGCCAAACCATAGTTCATAAGGTGTCGTCTCAATGGATTTAGATGGTGCCCTATTTAAAGTGAATGCAGCCGTCTCTAAAGCATAACCCCAAAACGATAGCGGTAAATCAGTAAGAGACATCATAGATCGCACCATATCTAATAAAGTGCGGTTACGACGTTCGAACACACCATTACGTTGTGGTGTTCCGGATGGCGTGAGTTGCGAAACTATTCCGCATTGTTTCAAATGAAGACCAAACTCATAACTCAAATATTCTCCTCCACGATCAAATCGTAGAAATTTTATTTTCTTGTTACGACGATTGTCCACTTTACTCTGAAATTCTTTGCACTTTTCAAATGTTTCAGACTTATGTTTCATCAAGTAGATATACCCAAATCTGCTCAAATCATCTGTGAAGGTCAGATAATAACGATACCCGCCGCGAGCCTCAACATTCATCGGACCACATACATCAGTATGTATTATTTCCAACAAGTCTGTTGCTCGCTCCATTGTTCCGGAGAACGGAGTTTTAGTCATCTTGCCCATGAGGCATGGTTCGCAAGTACCAAGGGATTCATAATAAAGTGATTCCAAAAGTTCATCAGTATGGAGCTTCTTCATGCGTTTTACACCAATATGACCCAAACGGCAGTGCCACAAATAAGTTGCACTATCATTATTAACTTTGCATCTTTTGGCTTCAATATTATGAATATGTGTATCACTACTATCGAGATTCAACAAAAATAGACCACTCATCAAGGGTGCATGACCATAAAAGATATTACTCATATAAATAGAACAACCATTATTCTCTGATTTAAATGAATAACCGTCTCGCATCAAACAAGATCTAGATATAATGTTCATGCTTAATGCTGGCACCAAATAACAATTATTCAGGTCTAAAACTAATCCCGAAGGTAGATGTAGAGGTAGTATGCCGACGACGATCACATCGACTTTGGATCCATTTCCCACGCGCATCGTCACCTCGTCCTTAGCCAATCTTCGCTTGATCCGTAGCCCCTGTTTCGAGTTGCAAATATGAGCAACAGAAGCAGTATAAAATACCTAGGCACTACTACGAGCATTAGTAAGGTACACATCAATAACATGTATATCAAATATACCTTTCACTTTGCCATCCTTCTTATCCGCCAAATACTTGGGACAGTTCCGCTTCCAGTGACCAGTCCCTTTGCAGTAGAAGCACTCAGTCTCAGGCTTAGGTCTAGACTTGGGCTTCTTTACTTGAGCAGCAACTTGCTTGCCGTTCTTCTTGAAGTTCCCCTTCTTCCCTTTACCCTTTTTCTTGAAACTGGTGGCCTTGTTAACCATCAACACTTGATGCTCCTTCTTGATTTCTACCTCCGCGACCTTTAGCATTGCGAAGAGCTCGGGAGTTGTCTTATCCATCCCTTGCATATTGTAGTTCATCACGAAGCTCTTGTAGCTTGGTGGCAGTGATTGAAGAACTCTGTCAATGACACTATCATCAGGAAGATTAACTCCTAGTTGAGTCAAGTGGTTGTGGTACCCAGACATTCTAATTATATGTTCACTGACAGATCTATTCTCCTCCATCTTGCAGCTGTAGAACTTATTGGAGACTTCATATCTCTCAATTCAGACATTTGCTTGAAATATTCACTTCGACTCTTCGAATCCATGACGTTCAAACGTCGTTGAAGTCCCGATTCTAAGCCGTAAAGCATGGCACACTGAACTATCGAGTAGTCATCAACACGTGTCTGCCAGGCATTCACAATGTCCGAAGTTGCTGGCGTAGGTGGTACACCTAGCGGTGCTTCCAGGACGTAATCCTTCTGTGCAGCAATGAATTAATCCTCAAGTCACGGACCCAGTCCGTGTAGTTGCTACCATCATCTTTCAACTTAGCTTTCTCTAGGAACACATTAAAATTCAAAGGAACAGTAGCACGTGCCATTGATCTACAACAACATGGACATGCAAAATACTATCAGGTACTAAGTTCATGATAAATTAAAGTTCAATTAATCATATTACTTAAGAGCTCCCACTTAGATAGACATCCCTCTAATCATCTAAGTGATCACGTGATCCAAATCAACTAAACCATGTCCGATCATCACGTGAGATGGAGTAGTTTTCAATGGCGAACATCACTATGTTGATCATATCTACTATATGATTCACGCTCGATCTTTCGATCTCAGTGTTCCGAGGCCATATCTGCATATGCTAGGCTTGTCAAGTTTAACCCGAGTATTCTGCGTGTGCAGAACTAGCTTGCACCCATTGTATGTGAGCGTAGAGCTTATCACACCCGATCATCAGATGGTGTCTCGACACGATGAACTGTCGCAATGGTGCATACTCAGGGAGAACACTTATACCTTGAAATTTAGTGAGAGATCATCTTATAATGCTACCGCCGTACTAAGCAAAATAAGATGCATAAAGGATAAACATCACATGCAATCAATATAAGTGATATGATATGGCCATCATCAGCTTGTGCCTTTGATCTCCATCTCCAAAGCACCGTCATGATCACCATCGTCACCGGCTTGACACCTTGATCTCCATCATACCATCGTTGTCGTCTCGTCAACTATTGCTTTTACGACTATTGCTACCGCTTAGTGATAAAGTAAATCAATTACATGGCGTTTGCATTTCATACAATAAAGCGACATCCATAAGGCTCTTGCCAGTTGCCGATAACTTTTACAAAACATGATCATCTCATACAACAATTTATATATCATCACCTCTTGACCATATCACATCACAACATGCCATGCAAAAACAAGTTAGACGTCCTCTACTTTGTTGTTGCAAGTTTTACGTGGCTGCTATGGGCTTAGGAAGAACCGTTCTTACCTACGCATCAAAACCACAACGATTTTTCGTCAAGTGTGCTGTTTTAACCTTCAACAAGGACCGGGCGTAGTCACACTCGATTCAACTAAAATTGGAGAAATAGACACCCACTAGCCACCTCTGTGCTAATCACGTCGGTAGAACCAGCCTCATGGACGCGGTCATGTAATGTCGGTCTGGGCTGCTGCATCCAACAATACCGCCGAATCAAAGTATGACATGCTGGTAAGCAGTATGACTATTATCGCCCACAACTCATTGTGTTCTACTCGTGCATATAACATCTATGCATAGACCTGGCTCTGATACCACTATTGGGGAACGTGCAATTTCAAAAAAATTCCTACGTTCACGCAAGATCTATCTAGGAGATGCATAGAAACGAGAGGGGAGAGTGTGTCCACGTACCCTCGTAGACCGAAAGCGGAAGCGTTTAGTAACGCGGATGAAGTAGTCGAATGTCTTCACGATCCGACCGATCCAAGCACCGAACGTACGGCACCTCCATGTTCAGCACACGTTTAGCTCGATGACGTCCCTCTTACTCTTGATCCAGTTGAGGCTAATAACCCACAAGTATATGGGATCGCAACAGTTTTCGAGGGTAGAGTATTCAACCCAAATTTATTGATTCGACACAAGGGGAGCCAAAGAATATTCTCAAGTATTAGCAGTTGAGTTATCAATTCAACCACACCTGGATAACTTAATATTTGCAACAAAGTATTTAGTAGCAAAGTAGTATGATAGTAATGGTAACGGTAGCAAAAGTAATATTTTTGGGTTTTGCAGTGATTGTAACAGTAGCAGCGGAAAAGTAAATAAGCGAAGAACAATATGTGAAAAGCTCGTAGGCAAAGGATCGGTGATGGATAATTATGCCGGATGCGGTTCATCATGTAACAGTCATAACATAGGGTGACACATAACTAGCTCCAATTCATCAATGTAATGTAGGCATGTATTCCGAATATAGTCATACGTACTTATGGAAAAGAACTTGCATGACATCTTTTGTCCTACCCTCCCGTGGCAGCGGGGTCCTAATGGAAACTAAGGGATATTAAGGCCTCCTTTTAATAGAGTACCGGACCAAAGCATTAACACATAGTGAATACATGAACTCCTCAAACTACGGTCATCACCGGGAGTGGTCCCGATTATTGTCACTTTGGGGTTGCCAGATCATAACACATAGTAGGTGACTATAGACTTGCAAGATAGGATCAAGAACTCACATATATTCATGAAAACATAATAGGTTCAGATCTGAAATCATGGCACTCGGGCCCTAGTGACAAGCATTAAACATAGCAAAGTCATAGCAACATCAATCTCAGAACATAATGGATACTAGGGATCAAACCCTAACAAAACTAACTCGATTACATGATAGATCTCATCCAACCCATCACCGTCCAGCAAGCCAACGATGGAATTACTCACGCACGACGGTGAGCATCATGAAATTGGTGATGGAGGATGGTTGATGATGACGATGGCGATGGATTCCCCTCTCCGGAGCCCCGAACGGACTCCAGATCAACCCTCCCGAGAGAGTTTAGGGCTTGGCGGCGGCTCCGTATCGTAAAACGCGATGAATCCTTCTCTCTAATTTTTTTCTCCCCGAACACGAATATATGGAGTTGGAGTTGAGGTCGGTGGAGCTCCAGGGGGCCCACGAGGCAGGGGGCGCGCCCAGGGGGGTAGGGTGCGCCCCCCACCCTCGTGGAAAGGGTGTGGCCCCCCTGGCCTTGATTCTTTCGCCAGTATTTTTTATATTTTCCAAAATAAATCTCCGTTGATTTTCAGGTCATTCCGAGAACTTATATTTCTGCACAAAAATAACACCATGGCAATTCTGCTGAAAACAGCGTCAGTCCGGGTTAGTTCCATTCAAATCATGCAAGTTAGATTCCAAAACAAGGGAAAAAGTGTTTGGAAAAGTAGATACGATGGAGACGTATCAACTCCCCCAAGCTTAAACCTTTGCTTGTCCTCAAGCAATTCAGTTGATAAACTGAAAGTGATAAAGAAAAACTTTTACAAACTCTGTTTGCTCTTGTTGTTGTAAATATGTAAAGCCAGCATTCAAGTTTTCAGCAAAGATTATGAACTAACCACATTCACAATAACATTTAGGTCTCATGTTTACTTATATCAATGGCATAATCAGCTAGCGAGCAATAATAATAAATCTCGGATGACAACACTTTCTCAAAACAATCATAATATGATATAACAAGATGGTATCTCGCTAGCCCTTTCTGAGACCGCAAAACATAAATGCAGAGCACCTTTAAAGATCAAGGACTGACTAGACATTGTAATTCATGGTAAAAGAGATCCAGTCATAGTCATACCCAATATAAACTAACAATAATACATGCAAATGACAGTAGTGCTCTCCAGCTAGTGCTTTTAATAAGAGGGTGATGACTCAACATAAAAGTAAATGGATAGGCCCTTCTAGAGGGAAGCAGGGATTTGTAGAGGTGCCAGAGCTCGGTTTTGAAATAGAGATAAATAATATTTTGAGCGGTATACTTTCATTGTCAACATAACAACCAAGAGTTGGCGATATCTTCCATGCTACACACATTATAGGCGGTTCCCAAACAGAATGGTAAAGTTTATACTCCCCCTCCACCAACAAGCATCAATCCATGGCTTGCTCGAAACAACGAGTGCCTCCAACTAACAATAGTCTCGGGGGAGTTTTGTTTGCAATTATTTTGATTTGGTTTGCATAAAGCATGGGACTGGGCATCCCGGTGATCAGCCATTTTCTCGTGAGTGAGGAGCGGAGTCCACTCCTCTTGAGAATAACCCGCCTAACATGGAAGATACAGACAACCCTAGTTGATAGATGAGCTATTCGAGCATTCAAAATAGAATTTCATTTGAAGGTTTAGAGTTTGGCACATACAAATTTACTTGGTACGGCAGGTAGATACCGCATATAGGAAGGTATGGTGGACTCATATGGAATAACTTTGGGGTTTAAGGGATTGGATGCACAAGCAGTATTCCCGCTTAGTACAAGTGAAGGCTAGCAAAAGACTGGGAAGCGACCAGCTAGAGAGCGACAATAGTCATCAACATGCATTAAAATTAATTTATACTGAGTGCAAGCATGAGTAGGATATAATCCACCATGAACATAAATATCGTGGAGGCTATGTTGATTTTGTTTCAACTACATGTGTGAACATGTGCCAAGTCAAGCCACTTAAATCATTCAAAGGAGGATACCACCCTTTCATACCACATTACAACCATTTTAATAGCATGTTGGCACGCAAGGTAAACCATTATAAACTCATAGCTAATCAAGCATGGCACGAGCAACTATGATCTCTAATTGTCATTGCAAACATGTTTATTCATAATAGGCTGAATCAGGAACGATGAACTCATCATATTTACAAAAATAAGAGAGGTCGAGTTCATACCAACTTCCTTCATCTCAATCATTTCATCTTATATCGTCATAATTGCCTTTCACTTGCACGACCGAACGATGTGAACAATAATAAGAGTGCACGTGCATTGGACTAAGCTGGAATCTGCAAGCATTCAATAAACAGGAGAAGACAAGGCAATATAGGCTCATGGTTAATTTAACAATAATGCATATAAGAGCCACTTTAACATTTTTTTCATCATGGTCTTCTCCTATCGACCCCCAAAGGAAAGAAAAGAAATAAAACTATTTACACGGGAAAGCTCCCAACAAGAAAAACAAGAACGAGAATTCTTTTTGGGTTTTCTTTTTAATTATTACTACTACAAGCACGAAAAGTAAACTAGCTAGAAGCTACAACTAATTTTTTTGGTTTTTCTTAAGGTTTATCAAACACACAAGAAGAAAGCATGAAAAAGAAAATAAACTAACATGGATGATACAATGAAAAAGTATGAGCACCGACACCTAGCAATGAGTGTGTGAACATAAATGTAATGTCGGGGAGAAATACGTACTCCCCCAAGCTTAGGCTTTTGTCCTAAGTTGGTCTATGGCCACGGCTGGCCTGGCGGATATCCAAAGTTGTAGCTGGGGTCGTACTGATATGCAGCGGCTATTGCATCGTGCGCTGCAGCTTGGAGGCGAGCTGTTTCTGCCTCCCTCTCATACTCGTCTACTTCCTCCCTGGTTATAACATATCTCCCTTTTGTCTGAAAGTCAAAGAAAGCAGGAGCAGCTAGAGCGACGTGATAGACGCGTCGTTTGTTAAAGATTAGTCGGTACTTGAGAGGTTGTTCATTCCTCTCAATAAACTGATGACGAACCATAGCCTCATAATCCAAATAAACAAGAGGCAACTCAATATCATAATCACGTATGGATATACCAAGAAAATTAGCTAGACGGGTTGCATAAATTCCACCAAAGAAGTCTCCATTAATTCTGTTATTATGCAACCTACGTGCAACAATGGCTCCCAAATTATAGTGTTTATCTCCTAATACAGCACTCCTGAGAACACTGAGGTCAGGGACACACATGTGACATGCTTCATCCTTACCATTTATGCACCTACCAATGAAGAGAGCAAAATAATGTATAGCGGGAAAATGAATGCTCCCTATGGTAGCTTGTGTTATATCTCTAGACTCCCCCACAGTTATACTAGCAAGAAAATCTCTAAACTCAGATTTGCGAGGCTCACTAGTGCTACCCCATTGTGGAAGTTTGCAAGCAGTGGTAAAATCCTCTAAGTCCATAGTATAAGAATTTTCATAAAGATCAAACAGGACAGTTTGAGAATTGCGTGATGATGAAAATTCAAACCTTCTCACAAAGGAATCGGTGAGATAATGATACTGATGGCACTTATCTGCCTCAAAGCTCTCAAGATCGGCGTTACGCACATATGCGTAAAATTATTCCTTGATTCCCGCTCAGTCCATGAAGTCCTCTGAGGGCCATTCACAAGCCCGCACTTGAGCTTCCCTTGGTGGTTCATCATCCGCATCGCGTATTGCGAGCCTGGGCTCTTGTTTCCTTGAAGAACCACCTTGGTACATTTTCCTAAACATATTTCTTCCACTGAAAAATTTCTGAAAATTTTAGTAACTTCAAAATAAAAGTGAACCAAACTCAATAAGATTGATAGCAACTACTACTACAAGTGCCTAGAGACTATATCATGCATTAGAACTACTTGGGACCGTAAAAATTTGACATGCAAGCTCAAGAACATGGTCACCTAGGCAGCACAAATTTGCAATGAATAAAGCACTAGAACAAAAACTAATTGGACCATTGGAGGAGTCACATACCAAGGAACAATCCCCTGAAGCAGTTTTGTGAGAGGTGCTTTGAGCAAGGAGATCGAAAATCGTAGCAAAATGAGCTAGAACTCGTGCTTGAGCTGGTTGGTGATTTTTTTGGGAGGAAGGAGTGTGTGGTGGCTGGAATAAGTGGAGGGGAGCCACCATGGGCCCACGAGGCAGGGGGCGCGCCATGGACCCTCGTGGCCAGGTGCCAGCTCCCCCTGATGTGTTCTCAGTGCCAAATATTCTCAAATATTCCAGAAAAAATCATATTTCAATTTTAGGGCATTTGGAGAACTTTTATTTTTGGGGTATTTTTATTGCATGGATAATTCAGAAAATAGACAGAAAATAATATTTTTGCTCTATTTATTCTAAATAACAGAAACTAAAAAGTAAATACAGAAAGTTGTGCTTTCTAGATTCACCCATCTCATGCTCATCAAAAGGAATCCACTAACAAGGTTGATCAAGTCTTGTTAACAAACTCATTCCGAATTGCATGAAACCGGAGAATTTTCGAATATCACTAACTTACCTCAACGGGGATATGCACATGCCTAATAATAAGAATATCATATTTCTTTTTGACAGTAGGAAGAGGAAATTCAAAACCTCCAAAGATAATTGATTGAATTTTTCCAATAGAGTTGATACTATGAACTTGAGGTTGTTTCCTCGGAAAGTGTACCGTATGCTCATTACCATTAACATGAAAAGTGACATTGCCTTTGTTGCAATCAATAACAGCCCCTGCAGTATTCAAAAAGGGTCTACCAAGAATAATAGACATACTATCGTCCTCGGGAATATCAAGAATAACAAAGTCCGTTAAAATGGCAACGTTTGCAACCACGACAGGCACATCCTCACAAATACCGACAGGTATAGCAGTTGATTTATCGGCCATTTGCAAAGATATTTCAGTAGGTGTCAACTTATTCAAATCAAGTCTACGATATAAAGAAAGAGGCATAACACTAACACCGGCTCCAAGATCACATAAAGCAGTTCTAACATAATTTCTTTTAATGGAACTAGGTATAGTGGGTACTCCTGGATCTCCTAGTTTCTTTGGTATTCCATCCTTAAAAGTATAATTAGCAAGCATGGTGGAAATTTCAGCTTCCGGTATCTTTCTTTTATTAGTAATAATATCTTTCATGTACTTAGCATAAGGATTTGTTTTAAGCATATCAGTTAAGCGCATACGTAAGAATATAGGTCTAATCATTTCGGCAAAGCGCTCAAAATCCTCATCATCCTTTTTCTTGGATGGCTTAGGAGGAAAAGGCATGGGTTTCTGAACCCATGGTTCTCTTTCTTTACCATGCTTCCTAGCAACAAAGTCTCTCATATCATAACGTTGATTCTTTGATTGTGGGTTATGAAGATCAACAGCAGGTTCAATTTCTACATCATTATCATTGCTAGGTTGAGCATCATCATGAACATCATTATTAACATCATCACTAGGTTCATGTTCATTACCAGATTGTGTTTCAGCATCAGAAATAGAAATATCATTAGGATTCTCAGGTGTGTCAGGTTCACTAGAAGCATGCAAATTCCTATCATTTTTCTTTTTCTTCTTTTTAGAAGGACCAGGTGCATCTACATTAGTTCTCTGAGAATCTTGCTCAATTCTCTTAGGGTGGCCTTCAGGATACAAAGGTTCCTGAGTCATTTTACCAGTTCTAGTAGCCACTCTAACAGCAAAATCATTATTCTTACTATTCAATTCATTGAGCAAATCATTTTGAGATTTAAGTACTTGTTCTACTTGAGTGGTAACCATAGAAGCATGTTTACTAATGAGTTTAAGTTCACTTTTAACCATAGACATATACTCACTCAAGTTTCCAATCATATAACTATTGTGTTTCAATTGTCTACCAAAATATGCATTGAAGTTTTCTTGTTTAATTATAAAATTATCAAACTCATCTAAGCACTGACTAGCAAGTTTAGTAGACGGGATTTCAGCCTTATCATATCTATAGAGAGAATTTACCTTTACTTCCTGTGTCGGGTTATCAAGACCATGTATTTCTTCAACAGGAGGTGAATTAAGATCATGTATTTCTTCAATAAATGGTGAATTGAGACCATGTATTTCCTCAACGGGCGGTAAATTCTTAACATCTTCAGCTTTAATACCTTTTTCCTTCGTAGATTTCTTTGCCTCTTGCATATCTTCAGGACTGAGAAATAGAACACCCCTTTTCTTCAGAGTTGGCTTAGGAATTGGATCAGGAATTGGATCAGGAAGTGTCCAATTATTTTCGTTGGTCAACATATTATTCAATAGAATTTAAGCTTCATCTAGTGTTCTTTCCCTGAAAACAGAACCATCACAACTATCGAGGTGGTCTCTGGAAGCATCGGTTAGTCCATTATAAAAGATATCAAGTATTTCATTTTTCTTAAGAGGATGATCAGGCAAAGCATTAAGTAATTGGAGAAGCCTCCCCCAAGCTTGTGGGAGACTCTCTTCTTCAATTTGCACAAAATTATATATATCCCTTAAAGCCGCTTGTTTCTTATGAGCAGGGAAATATTTAGCAGAGAAGTAATAAATCATATCCTGGGGACTACGCACACAACCAGGATCAAGATAATTAAACCATATCTTAGCATCACCCTTTAATGAGAACGGGAATATTTTAAGGATATAATAGTAGCGAGATTTCTCATCATTAGTGAACAGGGTAGCTATATCGTTTAATTTAGTAAGATGTGCCACAACAGTTTCAAATTCATAGCCATAGAAAGGATCAGATTCAACCAAAGTAATTATATCAGGATCAATAGAGAAATCATAATCTTATCGGTAACAAAAATAGGTGAAGTAGCATAAGCAGGGTCATATTTCATTCTAGCATTTAAAGTCTTTTGTTTCAGTTTAGCTAGTAATCTCTTAAGATCACTTCTATCATTGCAAGCAAGAAAGTCTCTAGCAGTTTCTTTATCCATAACATAACCCTTAGGAACAATAGGCATTTCATATTTATTGAGAGGACGTTCATCATCACTATCTTCATAATTATCAGTTTCAATATTTTCATTCTCCCTAACCTTAGCAAGTTGTTCATCAAGAAATTCACCTAGTGGCACAGTTTCATCAAGCGTAGAAGCAATTTCATCATAAGTATCATGCATAGCAGAAGTGGCATCATCAATAACATGCGACATATCAGGATTAATAGCAGAAGCAGGTTTAGGTGTCGCAAGCTTACTCAAAACAGAAGGTGAATCAAGTGCAGAGTTAGATGGCAGTTCCTTACCTCCCCTCGTAGTTGAGGGATAGATCTTGGTTTTTCCATCTTTCAAGTTCTTCATAGTGATCAACAGATGTAAATCCCAAGTGACTCAAAGAATAAAGCTATGCTCCTCGGCAACGGCGCCAAAAAATAGTCTTGATAACCCACAAGTATAGGGGATCGCAACAGTCTTCGAGGGTAGAGTATTCAACCCAAATTTATTGATTCGACACAAGGGGAGCCAAAGAATATTCTCAAGTATTAGCAGTTGAGTTATCATGTAACAGTCATAACATAGGGTGACACATAACTAGCTCCAATTCATCAATGTAATGTAGGCATGTATTCCGAATATAGTCATACGTGCTTATGGAAAAGAACTTGCATGACATCTTTTGTCCTACCCTCCCGTGGCAGCGGGGTCCTAATGGAAACTAAGGGATATTAAGGCCTCCTTTTAATAGAGTACCGGACCAAAGCATTAACACATAGTGAATACATGAACTCCTCAAACTACGGTCATCACCGGGAGTGGTCCCGATTATTGTCACTTTGGGGTTGCCAGATCATAACACATAGTAGGTGACTATAGACTTGCAAGATAGGATCAAGAACTCACATATATTCATGAAAACATAATAGGTTCAGATCTGAAATCATGGCACTCGGGCCCTAGTGACAAGCATTAAACATAGCAAAGTCATAGCAACATCAATCTCAGAACATAATGGATACTAGGGATCAAACCCTAACAAAACTAACTCGATTACATGATAGATCTCATCCAACCCATCACCGTCCAGCAAGCCTATGATGGAATTACTCACGCACGGCGGTGAGCATCATGAAATTGGTGATGGAGGATGGATGATGATGACGATGGCGACGGATTCCCCTCTCCGGAGCCCTGAACGGACTCCAGATCAGCCCTCCCGAGAGAGTTTAGGGCTTGGCGGCGGCTCCGTATCGTAAAACGTGATGAATCCTTCTCTCTGATTTTTTTCTCCCCGAACATGAATGTATGGAGTTGGAGTTGAGGTCGGTGGAGCTCCAGGGGGCCCACAAGGCAGGGGGGCGCGCCCCCCACCCTCGTGGAAAGGGTGTGGGCCCCCTGGCCTTGATTCTTTTGCCAGTATCTTTTATGTTTTCCAAAATAAATCTCCATTGATTTTTAGGTCATTCCGAGAACTTTTATTTCTGCACAAAAATAACACCATGGCAATTCTGCTGAAAACATCGTCAGTCCGGGTTAGTTCCATTCAAATCATGCAAGTTAGAGTCCAAAACAAGGGCAAAAGTGTTTGGAAAAGTAGATATGACGGAGACGTATCAGAGGCCGAGGGAGAGTTCCGTCAGCACGACGGCATGGCAACGGTGATGAGGAAGTTACCGGCGCAGGGCTTCGCCTAAGCACTACGACGATATGACCGAGGTGTAAAACTGTGGAGGGGGCATTGCACACGGCTAAAGATCAACTTGTGTGTCCTAGGGTGCTTCCCTCCCCACGTATATAAAGGAGGGAGGGGGAGGCCGGCCGGCCCTCCTAGGGTGCGCCAGGAGAGGGGAATCCTACTAGGACTCCAAGTCCTAGTAGGTTTCCACCTAAGGAAGAGGGGGAAGAAGGAAGGAAGAGGGGGGAGAGAAGGAAAGGGGGCGCCGCCCCCTTCCCCTAGTCCAATTCGGACCCAAGGGGAGGGGGGCGGCCAGCCCCTCTTGGCCCTTCCTGTCTTCCCACTAAGACCCATTGAGGCCCAATAGTTCCCCCGGGGGGTTCCGATAACCCTCCGGCACTCAGATATTTATCCGATAACCCCCGGAACTCATCTGATGTCCGAATAACATCGTCCAATATATCAATCTTTATGTCTCGACCATTTCGAGATTCCTCGTCATGTCAGTGATCTCATCTGGGACTCCAAACAATCTTCGGTCATCAAATCACATAACTCATAATACAAATCGTCATCCGGGAATCCTACTTGGGCTCCTAGTTGGATTCGCCCCCCTTTCCTTTTACCGGAGGGGGAAAGGGGGAAGAGAGAGAGGGGGAAGGAAAGGGGGGCGCCGCCCCCTCCCCTGGTCCAATTTGGCCTCCTTCCCTATGTGGGGCGCGCAACTCCTTTGTGGGATGGGGTGCCTCCCTCCTATGGCCCATATGGCCCATATCTTCCCCCGGGGGGTTCCGGTAACCCCCACGATACTCCGATATGTACCCGATACACTCCGGAACACTTACGGTTCCGAATACTATCATCCAATATATCAATCTTTACCTCTCGACCGTTTCGAGACTCCTTGTCATGTCCATGGTCTCATCCGGGACTCCGAACAACATTCGGTCACCAAATCACATAACTCATATAATACAAATCGTCATCGAACGTTAAGCGTGCGGATCCTACGGGTTCGAGAACTATGTAGACATGACCGAGACACATCTCTGGTCAATAACCAATAGCGGAACCTGGATGCTCATATTGGCTCCTACATATTCTACGAAGATCTTTATCGGTCAAACCGCACAACAACATATGTTGTTCCCTTTGTCATCGGTATGTTACTTGCCCGAGGTTCGATCGTCGGTATCATCATACCTAGTTCAATCTCGTTACCGGCAAGTCTCCTTACTCGTTTCGTAATGCATTATCCCGCAACTAACTCATTAGTCACATTTCTTGCAAGGCTTATAGTGATATGCATTACCGAGAGGGCCCAGAGATACCTCTCCGATACATGGAGTGACAAATCATAATTTTGATCTATGCCAACCCAACAAACACCTTCGGAGACATCTGTAGAGCATCTTTATAATCACCCAGTTACGTTGTGACGTTTGATAGCACACAAAGTGTTCCTCCGGTATTCGGGAGTTGCATAATCTCATAGTCATAGGAACATGTATAAGTCATGAAGAAAGCAAGTCTCATAGTCATAGCACACAAAGAGGGGGAAGGGAAGGAAAGGGGGCGCCGCCCCCTTCCCCTAGTCCAATTCGGACCCAAGGGGGGGGGGCGGCCAGCCCCTCTTGACCCTTCCTCTCTTCCCACTAAGGCCCATTGAGGCCCAATAGTTCCCTCGCGGGGTTCCGATAACCCTCGGCACTCCGATATATATCCGATAACCCCCGGAACTCATCCGGTGTCCGAATAATGTCGTCCAATATATCGATCTTTATGTCTCAACCATTTCGAGATTCCTCGTCATGTCCGTGAGCTCATCCGGGACTCCGAACAATCTTCGGTCATTAAATCACATAACTCATAATACAAATCATCATCAAACATTAAGCGTGCGGACCCTACGGGTTCGAGAACTATGTAGACATGACCGAGACACATCTCTGGTCAATAACCAATAGCGGAACCTGGATGCTCATATTGGCTCCTACATATTCTACGAAGATCTTTATCGATCAAACTGCACAACAACATACATTGTTCCCTTTGTCATCGGTATGTTACTTGCCCGAGATTCGATCGTCGGTATCATCATACCTAGTTCAATCTCGTTACCGACAAGTCTCGTTACTTGTTCCGTAATGCATTATCCCGCAACTAACTTATTAGTCACCTTGCTTGCAAGGCTTATAGTGATATGCATTACCGAGAGGGCCCAGAGATACCTCTCCGATACACGGAGTGACAAATCCTAATCTTGATCTATGGCAACCCAACAAACACCTTCGAAGACACCTGTAGAGCATCTTTATAATCACCCAGTTATGTTGTGACGTTTGATAGCACACAAAGTGTTCCTCCAGTATTCGGGAGTTGCATAATCTCACAGTCATGAAGAAAGCAATAGCAATAAACTTAAACGATCATAGTGCTAAGCTAACGGATGGGTCTTGTCCATCACATCATTCTCCTAATGATGTGATCCTGTTCATCAAATGACAACACATGTCTATGGCTAGGAAACTTAACCATCTTTGATTAACGAGCTAGTCAAGTAGAGGCATACTAGGGACACTCTGTTTGTCTATGTATTCACACATGTACTAAGTTTCCGGTTAATACAATTCTAGCAGGAATAATAAACATTTATCATGATATAAGAAAATATAAATAACAACTTTATTATTTCCTCTAGGGCATATTTCCTTCAGTCTCCCACTTGCACTAGAGTCAATAATCTTGATTACATAGTAATGAGTCTAACACCCATGGAGTCTTGGTGCTGATCATGTTTTGCTCATGAGAGAGGCTTAGTCAACGGGTCTGCAACATTCAGATCCGTATGTATTTTGCAAATCTCTATATCTCCCTCCTTGACTTGATCATGCATGGAATTGAAGCGTCTCTTGATGTGTTTGGTTCTCTTGTGAAACCTGGATTCCTTCGCCAAGGCAATTGCTCCAGTATTGTCACAAAAGATTTTCATTGGACCTGATGCACTAGGTATGACACCTAGATCGGATATGAACTCCTTCATCCAGACTCCTTCATTTGCTGCTTCCGAAGCAGCTATGTACTCCGCTTGACACGTAGATCCCGCCACGATGCTTTGCTTAGAACTGCACCAACTGACAGCTCCACCGTTCAATATAAATACGTATCTGGTTTGTGACTTAGAGTCATCCGGATCAGTGTCAAAGCTTGCATCGACGTAACTGTTTACGACAAGCTCTTTGTCACCTCCATAAACGAGAAACATATCCGTAGTCATTTTCAGGTATTTCAGGATGTTCTTGACCGCTGTCCAGTGATCCACTCCTGGATTACTTTGGTACCTCCCTGCTAAACTAATAGCAAGGCACATATCAGGTCTGGTACACAGCATTGCATACATGATAGAACCTATGGCTGAAGCATAGGGAATGACTTTCTTTTTCTCTCTATCTTCTGCAGTGGTCGGGCATTGAGTCTGACTCAATTTCACACCTTGTAACACAGGCAAGAACCATTTCTTTGCTTGATCCATTTTGAACTTCTTCAAAACTTTATCAAGGTATGTGCTTTGTGAAAGTCCAATTAAGCGTCTTGATCTATCTCTATAGATCTTGACGCCCAATATATAAGCAGCTTCACCAAGGTCTTTCATTGAAAAATTCTTATTCAAGTATCCCTTTATGCTATCCAGAAATTCTATATCATTTCCGATCAACAATATGTCATCCATATATAATATCAGAAATGCTACAGAGCTCCCACTCACTTTCTTGTAAATACAGGCTTCTCCAAAAGTCCGTATAAAACCATATGCTTTGATCACACTATCAAAGCCTATATTCCAACTCCGAGAGGCTTGCACCAGTCCATAAATGGATCGCTGGAGCTTGCACACTTTGTTAGCACCTTTAGGATCGACAAAACCTTCTGGTTGCATCATATACAACTCTTCTTTAAGATATCCATTAAGGAATGCAGTTTTGACATCCATTTGCCAAATTTCATAATCATAAAATGCAGCAATTGCTAACATGATCTGGACAGAGTTAAGCATCGCTACGGGTGAGAAGGTCTCATCGTAGTCAACTCCTTGAACTTGTCGAAAACCTTTCGCAACAAGTCGAGCTTTGTAGACAGTAACATTACCGTCAGCGTCAGTCTTCTTCTTGAAGATCCATTTATTCTCTATGGCTTGCCGATCATCGGGCAATTCATCAAAGTCCACACTTTGTTCTCATACATGGATCCCATCTCAGATTTCATGGTATCAAGCCATTTTGCGGAATCTGGGCTCATCATCGCTTCCTCATAGTTCGTAGGTTCGTCATGGTCTAGTAACATGACCTCCAGAACAGGATTACCGTACCACTCTGGTGCGGACCTTACTCTGGTTGACCTATGAGGCCCGGTAGTAACTTGATCTGAAGTTTCATGATCATCATCATTAGCTTCCTCGCTAATTGGTGTAGGGATCATAGGAACTGATTTCTGTGAAGAACTACTTTCCAATTCTGGAGCAGGTACAATTACCCCATCAAGTTCTACTTCCCTCCCACTCACTTCTTTCGAGAGAAACTCCTTCTCTAGAAAGGATCCATTTTTAGCAACGAATATTTTGCCTTCGGATCTGTGATAGAAGGTGTACCCAATAATCTCCTTTGGGTATCCTATGAAGACACACTTTTCCGATTTGGGTTCGAGCTTATCAGGTTGAAGCTTTTTCACAGATGCATCGTAGCCTCAAAGTTTAATAAACGACAACTTTGGTTTCTTGCCAAACCATAGTTCATAAGGTGTCGTCTCAATGGATTTAGATGGTGCCCTATTTAAAGTGAATGCAGCCGTCTCTAAAGCATAACCCCAAAACGATAGCGGTAAATCAGTAAGAGACATCATAGATCGCACCATATCTAATAAAGTGCGGTTACGACGTTCGAACACACCATTACGTTGTGGTGTTCCGGATGGCGTGAGTTGCGAAACTATTCCGCATTGTTTCAAATGAAGACCAAACTCATAACTCAAATATTCTCCTCCACGATCAAATCGTAGAAATTTTATTTTCTTGTTACGACGATTGTCCACTTTACTCTGAAATTCTTTGCACTTTTCAAATGTTTCAGACTTATGTTTCATCAAGTAGATATACCCAAATCTGCTCAAATCATCTGTGAAGGTCAGATAATAACGATACCCGCCGCGAGCCTCAACATTCATCGGACCACATACATCAGTATGTATTATTTCCAACAAGTCTGTTGCTCGCTCCATTGTTCCGGAGAACGGAGTTTTAGTCATCTTGCCCATGAGGCATGGTTCGCAAGTACCAAGGGATTCATAATAAAGTGATTCCAAAAGTTCATCAGTATGGAGCTTCTTCATGCGTTTTACACCAATATGACCCAAACGGCAGTGCCACAAATAAGTTGCACTATCATTATTAACTTTGCATCTTTTGGCTTCAATATTATGAATATGTGTATCACTACTATCGAGATTCAACAAAAATAGACCACTCATCAAGGGTGCATGACCATAAAAGATATTACTCATATAAATAGAACAACCATTATTCTCTGATTTAAATGAATAACCGTCTCGCATCAAACAAGATCTAGATATAATGTTCATGCTTAATGCTGGCACCAAATAACAATTATTCAGGTCTAAAACTAATCCCGAAGGTAGATGTAGAGGTAGTATGCCGACGACGATCACATCGACTTTGGATCCATTTCCCACGCGCATCGTCACCTCGTCCTTAGCCAATCTTCGCTTGATCCGTAGCCCCTGTTTCGAGTTGCAAATATGAGCAACAGAAGCAGTATAAAATACCTAGGCACTACTACGAGCATTAGTAAGGTACACATCAATAACATGTATATCAAATATACCTTTCACTTTGCCATCCTTCTTATCCGCCAAATACTTGGGACAGTTCCGCTTCCAGTGACCAGTCCCTTTGCAGTAGAAGCACTCAGTCTCAGGCTTAGGTCTAGACTTGGGCTTCTTTACTTGAGCAGCAACTTGCTTGCCGTTCTTCTTGAAGTTCCCCTTCTTCCCTTTACCCTTTTTCTTGAAACTGGTGGCCTTGTTAACCATCAACACTTGATGCTCCTTCTTGATTTCTACCTCCGCGACCTTTAGCATTGCGAAGAGCTCGGGAGTTGTCTTATCCATCCCTTGCATATTGTAGTTCATCACGAAGCTCTTGTAGCTTGGTGGCAGTGATTGAAGAACTCTGTCAATGACACTATCATCAGGAAGATTAACTCCTAGTTGAGTCAAGTGGTTGTGGTACCCAGACATTCTAATTATATGTTCACTGACAGATCTATTCTCCTCCATCTTGCAGCTGTAGAACTTATTGGAGACTTCATATCTCTCAATTCAGACATTTGCTTGAAATATTCACTTCGACTCTTCGAATCCATGACGTTCAAACGTCGTTGAAGTCCCGATTCTAAGCCGTAAAGCATGGCACACTGAACTATCGAGTAGTCATCAACACGTGTCTGCCAGGCATTCACAATGTCCGAAGTTGCTGGCGTAGGTGGTACACCTAGCGGTGCTTCCAGGACGTAATCCTTCTGTGCAGCAATGAATTAATCCTCAAGTCACGGACCCAGTCCGTGTAGTTGCTACCATCATCTTTCAACTTAGCTTCATCGGAGAGACAAGGGTGTTGATGTAGAAGCCCTGCATGATCGAATCCCCCTTCGGCAAGACGCCGGAAAAGGCCCCAAGATGGGATCTCACGAGTACATAAGGTTGCGGCGGTGGAAAAGTGGTTTCCTTGCTCCCCTGGATGTTTTTAGGGTATAAGAGTATATATAGGAGGAAGATGTAGGTCAGGAGAGCTACGAGGGGCCCACAAGGTTGGGGGGCGCGCCTCCACCCTTGTGACTGCCTCGCGGCTCCTCTGAGTTGTACTCCAAGTCTCCTGGGTGTCTTTTGGTCCAAGAAAATCATGGAGAAAGTTTTATTCCGTTTGGACTCCGTTTGGTATTCCTTTTCTATGAAACTCTAAAACAAGGAAAAAACAGAAACTGGCACTGGGCTCTAGGTTAATAGGTTAGTCCCAAAAATCATAACAAATAGCATATTAATGCATATAAAACATCCAAAACAGATAATATAAGAGCATGGAAGAATAAAAAATTATAGATACGTTGGAGACGTATCAAGCATCCCCAAGCTTAATTCCTGCTCGTCCTCGAGTAGGTAAATGATAAAAACAAATTTTTTGATGTGGAATGCTACCTAACATATTTATCCATGTAATTCTCTTTATTGTGGCATGAATGTTTAGATCCGTAAGATTCAAAACAAAAGTTTAATATTGACTTAAAAATAATAATACTTCAAGCATACTAACAAAATAATTATGTCTTCTCAAAATAACATGGCCAAAGAAAGCTTATCCCTAGAAAAATCATATAGTCTGGCTATGCTCCATTTTCATCACACAAAATATTTAAATCATGCACAACCCCGATGACAAGCCAAGCAATTGTTTTATAATTTTGATGTTCTCAAACTTTTTCAACTTTCACGCAATACATGAGCGTGAGCCATGGACATAACACTATAGGTGGAATAGACGGTGGTTGTGGAGAAGACAAAAAGAAGGAGATAGTCTCACATCAACTAGGCGTATCAACGGGCTATGGACATGCCCATTAATAGATATCAATGTGAGTGAGTAGGGATTGCCATGCAACGGATGCACTAGAGTTATAAGTTTATGAAAGCTCAAAAAGAAAACTAAGTGGGTGTGCATCCAACTCGCTTGCTCACGAAGACCTAGGGCAATTTGAGGAAGCCCATCCTTGGAATATACAAGCCAAGTTCTATAATGAAAAATTCCCACTAGTATATGAAAGTGATATCATAGGAGACTCTCTATCATGAAGATCATGGTGCTACTTTGAAGCACAAGTGTGGTAAAAAGGATAGTAACATTGTCCCTTCTCTCTTTTCTCTCATTTTTTATTGGGCCTTCTCTCATTTTTTGGCCTCTTTTTTTTCGTCCGGAGTCTCATCCCGACTTGTGGGGGAATCATAGTCTCCATCATCCTTTCCTCACATGGGACAATGCTCTAATAATGAAGATCATCACACTTGTATTTACTTACAACTCAAAAATTACAACTCGATGCTAGAACAAAATATGACTCTATGTGTATGCCTCCGGTGGTGTACCAGGATGTGCATTGAATCAAGAGTGACATGTATGAAAAATATGATGAACGGTGGCTTTGCCACAAATACGATGTCAACTACATGATCATGCAAAGCAATATGACAATGATGATGCGTGTCATAATAACGGAACGGTGGAAAGTTGCATGGCAATATATCTCGGAATGGCTATGGAAATGCCATAATAGGTAGGTATGGTGGTTGGTTTGAGGAAGGATATGTGGTGGGTTTAAGGTACCGGCGAAAGTTGCACGGTACAAGAGAGGCTAGCACTGGCGAAAAGGTGAGAGTGCGTATAATCCATGGACTCAACATTAGTCATAAAGAACTCACACACTTATTGCAAAAAACTATTAGTTATCGAAACAAAGTACTACGCGCATGCTCCTAGGGGGATAGACTGGTAGGAAAAGACCATCGCTCGTCCTCGACCGCCACTCATAAGGAAGACAATCAATAAATAAATCATGCTCCGACTTCATCACATAACAGTTCACCATACGTGCATGCTACGGGACCCACAAACTTTAACACAAGTATTTATCATATTCACAACTACTCACTAGTATGACTCTAATATCACCATCCTCATGTCTCAAAACAATCATAAGGAATCAAACTTCTCATAGTATTCAATGAACTATATATCCCTCTTGGATGCCTATCATATTAGGACTAATTTTATAACCAAAGCAAATTACCATGCTGTTTAGAGACTCTGAAAATAGTATAAGTGAAGTACGAGAGTTCATCAATTTCTATAAAATAAAGCCACCGCCGAGCTCTAAAAGATATAAGTGAGGCACTAGAGAAAAGTTGCCTAGCTCAAAATATATAAGTGAAGCACATAGAGCATTCTAATAAATTACGATTCATCCGTGTCTCTCTCAAAACGTGTGTGCAGCAAGGATGATTGTGGCAAACTAAAAAGCAAAGACTCAAATCATACAAGACGCTCCAAGCAAAACACATATCATGTGGTGAATAAAAATATAGCCTCAAGTGAAGTTACCGATAGACGAAGACAAAAGAGGGGATGCCTTCCTGGGCATCCCCAAGCTTAGGCTTTTTGACATCCTTGAATAGTACGTTGGGGTGCCTTGGGCATCCCCAAGCTTAGGCTCTTGCCACTCTTTATTCCATAGTCCATCAAATCCTCACCCAAAACTTGAAAACTTCACAACACAAAACTTAACAGAAAATCTCGTAAGCTCCGTTCGTATAAGAAAATATATCACCACTTTAGGTACTGTTTTGAACTCATTCTTTATTTATATTGGTGTAATATCTAATGTATTCCAACTTTTCCATGGTTCATACTGATACGTCTCCAACGTATCTATAATTTTTGATTGTTTCATGCTATTATATTATCTGTTTTGGATGTTTAATGGGCTTATTTATACACTTTTATATTATTTTTTGGACTAACCTATTAACCGGAGGCCCAGCCCAAATTGCTGTTTTTTGCCTATTTCAGTGTTTCGCAGAAAAGGAATATCAAATAGAGTCCAAACGGAATGAAACCTTCGGGAGCGTGATTTTTGGAACAAACGTGATCCAGGGGACTTGGAGTGGACGTCAAGAAACGAACGAGGGAGCCACGAGGCAGGGAGGCGCGCCCCCACCCTCGTGGGCCCCTCGTGCCTCTCCTGACCGACTTCCTTCGCCTATATATACTCATATACCCCGAAAACATCCAGGAGCACGACGAAACCCTATTTCCACCGCCGCAACTCTCTGTATCCGTGAGATCCTATATTGGGGCTTTTTCCGGCGCTCCGCCGGAGGGGGCATCGATCGTGGAGGGCTTCTACATCAACACCATAGCCTCTCCGATGATGTGTGAGTAGTTTACCTCAGACCTTCGGGTCCATAGTTATTAGCTAGATGACTTCTTCTCTGTTTTGGATCTCAATACAAAGTTCTCCTTATTTCTCTTGGAGATCTATTCGATGTAATCTTCTTTTGCGGCGTGTTTGTCGAGATCCGATGAATTGTGGGTTTATGATCAAGTTTATCTATGAACAATATTTGAATCTCCTCTGAATTATTTTATGTATGATGTGTTATCTTTGCAAGTCTCTTCGAATTATCAGTTTGGTTTGGCCTACTAGATTGATCTTTCTTGCAATGGGAGAAGTGCTTAGCTTTGGGTTCAATCTTGCGGTGTCCTTTCCCAGTGACAGTAGGGGCAACAAGGCACATATTGTATTGTTGCCATCAAGGATAAAAAGATGGGGTTTATATCATATTGCTTGAGTTTATCCCTCTACATCATGTCATCTTGCATAATGCGTTACTCTCTGTTCTTATGAACTTAATACTCTAGATGCATGCTGGATAGCGGTCGATGTGTGGAGTAATAGTAGTAGATGCAGAATCGTTTTGGTCTACTTGTTTTGGACGTGATGCCTATAACATATTCTCATAATTATTCGCTTTTCTATCAATTGCTCGACAGTAGTTCGTTCACCCACCGTAAATTATGCTATCTTGAGAGAAGCCACTAGTGAAACCTATGACCCCCGGGTCTATTTTCCATCATATAAGTTTCCGATCTACTTTTATTCTGCAATCTTTACTTTCAATCTATATCATAAAAATACCAAAAATATTATATTATCTCTATCAGATCTCACTCTTGCAAGAGGCCGTGAAGGGATTGACAACCCCTTTATCGCGTTGGTTGCAAGGTTCTTATTTGTTTGTGTAGGTACGAGGCGACTTGCGTGTGGTCTCCTACTGGATTGATACCTTGGTTCTCAAAACTGAGGGAAATAATTATGCTACTGTGCTGCATCACCCTTTCCTCTTCAAGGGAAAAATCCGACGCAAGCTCAAGAGGTAGCACATACCCCCCCGATACTAGCCAAAGATTCATTAAAATAAGCAAACAACACGCGAAAAATAGAATCTGTCAAAAACAGAACAATCTGGATAGTTCAAATACTTATGTAACTCTAAAAATTCTGAAACAATAGGACGTCCTATATAATTTGTCTATTAATATTCTGCAAAAAGAATCAACTAGAAATCACTCTCCAACTAAAAATAAGAATTGTTTTCGTGAGCGCAAAAGTTTATGTTTTTCAGCAAGATCAAATTAACTATCATCGTAGGCTATCCCATAGGTATTACTTGGCACAAACACTAATTAAAACACAAAACCACATCTAACCAGAGGCTAGATGATTTATTCAAAGCCAAATAGGACCTAAAAAGCAAGAACATAAAATAAAATTGGGTTGCCTCCCAACAAGCACTATTGTTTAACACCCCTAGCTAGGCATAAAACACGAATAGATCTAAGTGTTGTCATCTTTGGCATGCAATCCATAAGTGGCTCTCATAATTGATTCATAAGGCAATCCAATTTTCTGTCTTGGAAAGTATTCCATGCCTTTCTTAATGGAAATTGAAATCTAATGTTTCCTTCTTTCATATCAATAATTGCACCAATTGTTCGAAGGAATGGTCTACCAAGAATAATATGACATGTAGGATTGCAATCTATATCAAGAACAATGAAATCTATAGGCACATAATTCCCAACAATAAGAACATCATTAATTCTTCCCATAGGTTTCCTAATAGTGGAATCTGCAAGATGCAAATTGAAGGAACAATCATCAAATTCACGGAAACCTAACACATCACACAAAGTTTTCGGAATCGTGGAAACACTAGCACCCAAATCACACAAAGCATATCATTCATAATCTTTAATCTTGATCTTAATAGTAGGTTCCCACTCATCATAAAGTTTTCTTGGGATAGAAACTTCCAAATTAAGCCTTTTCTTCATAAGATTGCATCATAGCATCAATGATATGTTTAGTAAAAGCTTTGTTTCGATTATAAACATGAGGAGAATTTAACATGGATTGCCACAAGGAAATACAATCTATCAAAGAACAATTATCATAATTAAAGTCCTTGAAATCCAAAATGGTGGGTTCGTTGCTATCTAAAGTGTTGACCTCTCCAATACCACCTTTATCAATTTTTGCATCAAGATATAAAAACTCCGAATCATTGGGACGCCTTCTAACTAAAGTTGGCTCATCTCCAGTCCCATTTTATCAAAATTAACATTGGAAAACAAAGATTTAATAGGAGTCACATCAATCACTTTAATATCTTCATTATTATTTAGAGCTTCTGGTTTAGCGGTCATTTTATTTACTCAAGTGGCTTGTTTGTCAGAAATTTGACCTACTAAAATTTTAAGATGTGCAAACTGAGATCTTAAACCATAGAATTCCTTAGACATATCATCAAGATCTTTATTCACGTATTCCATAAAACTTTTATGCTCCTTGAGTTCGTTCCTAAAGAAATCATTATGCTCAAATTCCAAAGACATGAAGCTTCTAATATTATTTTCTATTTCGTCCAACCTCCTGAGGTGAGGGTCAATGTTTTTTTGTGGAGACATTGCGACAAAGCAAGCAATCCAACACACGAGCACACAAAAAGCAAGCAAAGAAGACGAACGAAAGAAGGGCGAAGAAAAGGCGAATCTTTTCAAAAATCGTTTTAGAAGTGGGGGAGAGGAAAACGAGAGGCGAATGGCAAATAATGTAATGCGAGAGATGAGAGTTTATGATGGGTACTTGGTATGTCTTGGCTTGATGTAGATATCCCCGGCAACGGCGCCAGAAATTCTTCCTGCTACCTCTTGAGCTTGCGTTGGTTTTTCCCTTGAAAAGGGAAGGATGATGCAGCAAAGTAGAGCAAGTATTTCCCTCAGCTTTTGAGAACCAAGGTATCAATCTAGTAGGAGATAACGATAAAGTCACCGAATACCTGCACAAACAAACACCAACTTGCACCCAACGCGATAAGGGGTTGTCAATCCCTTCACTGTTGTTTGCAAAGTGAGATCTGATAGAGATGATAAACGGTAAAGTAATATTTTTGGTATTTTAGGAATATGGAACGGAAAGTAAAAGATTTCAAAGTAAAAGAAATAGGAAACTGAAAATATAGATCGAAAACTTATATGATGTAAAATAAACCTGGGGGCCATAGGTTTCACTAGAGGCTTCTCTCAAGATAGAAATTATTACGGTGGGTGAACAAATTACTGCCGAGCAATTGATAGAAAAGCACAAAGTTATGACGATATCTAAGGAAATGATCATAAATATAGGCATCACGTCCGTGTAAAGTAGACCGAAACGATTCTGCATCAACTACTATTACTCCACACATCGACCGCTATCCAGCATGCATCTAGAGTATTAAGTTCATAAAGAACGGAGTAACGCATTAGGCAAGTTGACATGATGTAGAGGAATTAACTCAAGCAATATGATGAAAACCCCATCTTTTTATCCTTGATGGCAACAATACAATACGTGCCTTGCTGCCCCTGCTGTCACCGGGAAAGGACACCGCAAGATTGAACCCAAAGCTAAGCACTTCTCCCATTGCAAGAAAAGCCAATCTAGTTGGCGAAACCAAATTGATAGTTCGAAGAGACTTGCAAAGATATCAAATCATGCATAAAAATTCAGAGTAGATTCAAGTAATATTCGTAGATAAGCTTGATCATAAATCCACAATTCATCGGATCTCGACGAACACACCGCAAAAGAGTATTACATCGAATAGATCTTCAAGAACATCGAGGAGGACTTTGTATTGAGAATCAAAGAGAGAGAGAGAAGAAGCCATCTAGCTACTAGCTATGGACCCGTAGGTCTGTAGTAAACTACTCACACTTCATCGGAGAGGCAAGGGTGTTGATGTAGAAGCTCCGTGATCAAATCCCCCTCCGGCAGGACGACGGAAAAGGCCCCAAGATGGGATCTCATGGGTACAGAAGGTTGCGGCGGTGGAAAAGTGGTTTTGCTGCTCCCCTGGATGTTTTTAGGGTATAAGAGTATATATAGGAGGAAGATCCAGGTCAGGAGAGCTACGAGGGGCCCATAAGATTGGGGGGCGCGCCCTCCACCCTTGTGACCGCCTCGCGGCTCCTCTGACTTTTATTCCAAGTCTCCTGGGTGTCTTCTAGTCCAAGAAAAATCATGCAGAAAGTTTTATTCCGTTTGGACTCCGTTTGGTATTCCGTTTCTGTGAAACTCTAAAACAAGGAAAAAACAGAAACTGGCACTGGGCTCTAGGTTAATAGGTTAGTCCCAAAAATCATATTAAATAGCTACAAAACATCCAAAACAGATAATATAATAGCATGGAACAATCAAAAATTATAGATACATTGGAGATGTATCAGGACCCTACATGTTCGAGAACGATGTAGACATTACCGAGACACTTCTCCGGTCAATAACCAATAGCGGAACCTGGATGCTCTGATTGGCTCCCACATATTCTATGAAGATCTTTATCGGTCGAACCGCAATGACAACATACATTGTTCCCTTTGTCATCGGTATGTTACTTGCCAGAGATTCGATCATCGGTATCTTCATACCTAGTTCAATATCGTTACCGGCAAGTCTCTTTACTCGTTCCGTAATGCATCATCGCCCAACTAACTCATTAGTCACATTGCTTGCAAGTCTTATCATGATGTGCATTACCGAGAGGCCTGGAGATACCTCTCAGATACTCGGAGTGACAAATCCTAATCTCAATCTATGCCAACCCAACAAACACCTTCGGAGATACCTGTAGAGCATCTTTATAATCACCCAGTTACGTTGTGACGTTTGATAGCACACAAGGTATTCCTCCGGTATCCGGGAGTTGCATAATCTCATAGTCAAAGGAATGTGTATAAGTCATGAAGAAAGCAATAGCAATAAAATTTAACGATCATTATGCTAAGCTAACGGATGGGTCTTGTCCATCACATCATTCTCCTAATGATGTGTTCCCCTTCATCAAATGACAACACATGTCTATGGTTAGGAAACTTAACCATCTTTGATTAACGAGCTAGTCTAGTAGAGGCTTATTAGGGACACTGTGTTTTGTCTATGTATACACACATGTATCAAGTTTCTGGTTAATACAATTCTAGCATGAATAATAAACATTTATCATGATATAAGGAAATATAAAACAAGAACTTTATTATTGCCTCTAGGGCATATTTCCTTCAGTCTCCCAGTTGCACTAGAGTCAATAATCTAGATTACAATGTAATGATTCTAACACCCATGGAGTCTTGGTGCTGGTCATGTTTTGCTCGTGGAAGAGGCTTAGTCAATGGGTCTGCAACATTCAGATTCGTATGTATTTTGCAAATCTCTATGTCTCCCTCCTTGGCTTGATCGCGGATGTAATTGAAGCGTCTCTTGATGTGTTTGGTTCTCTTGTGAAATCTGGATTCCTTCGCCAAGGAAATTGCTTCAGTATTGTCACAAAAGATTTTCATTAGACCCGATGCACTAGGTATTACACCTAGATCGGATATGAACTCCTTCATTTGCTGCTTCCGAAGCAGCTATGTACTCCGCTTCACACGTAGATCCCGCCACGACGCTCTGCTTGGAACTGCACCAACTGACAACTCCACCATTCAATATAAACACATATCCGGTTTGCGACTTTGAGTCATCTGGATCAGTGTCAAAGCTTGCATCGACATAACCATTTAGGACGAGCTCTTTGTCACCTCCATAAATGAGAAACATATCCTTAGTATTTTTCAAGTATTTCGGGATGTTCTTGACCACTGTCCAGTGATCCACTCCTGGATTACTTTGGTACCTCCCTGCTAAACTTATAGCAAGGTACACATCAGGTCTGGTACACATCATTGCATACATGATAGAACCTATGGCTGAGGCATAGGGAATGACTTTCATTTTCACTCTATCTTCGGCAGTGGTCGGGCATTGAGTCTGACTCAACTTCACACCTTGTAACACAGGCAAGAACCCTTTCTTTGATTGATCCATTTTGAACTTCTTCAAAACTTTACCAAGGTATGTGCTTTGTGAAAGTACAATTAAGCGTCTTGATCTATCTCTATAGATCTTGATGCCAAATATATAAGCAGCTTCGCCGACGTCTTTCATTGAAAAACTCTTATTCAAGTATCCTTTTATGCCATCCAGAAATTCTATATCATTTCCAATCAACAATATGTCATCCACATATAATATTGGAAATGCTTGCTCCCACTCACTTTCTTGTAAATACAGGCTTCTCCAAAAGTCTGTATAAAACCATATGCTGTGATCACCTCATCAAAGCGTCTATTCCAACTCCGAGATGCTTGCACCGGTCCATAAATGGATCTCTAGAGCTTGCACACTTTGTTAGCACCTTTAGGATTGAAAAAACCTTCTGGTTGCATCATATACAACTCTTATTTAAGAAATCCATTAAGGAATGCAGTTTTGACTTCCATTTGCCAGATTTCATAACCATAAAATGTGGCAATTTCTAACATGATTCTGACAGGCTTAAGCATCGCTACGGGTGAGAAGATCTCATCGTAGTCAACTCCTTGAACTTGTCAAAAACCTTTTGCAACAAGTCGAGCTTTGTAGACAGTAACATTACCATCAACATCAGTCTTCTTCTTGAAGTTCCATTTATTCTCTATGGCTTGCCGATCATCGGGCAAGTCAACCAAAGTCCATACTTTGTTCTCATACATGGACCCCATCTCAGATTTCATGGCCTCAAGCCATTTCACGGAATCTGGGCTCATCATCGCTTCCTCATAGTTCATAGGTTTGTCATGGTCTAGTAACATGACTTCCAGAACAGGATTACCGTACCACTTTGGTGCGGAACGTGCTCTGGTTGACCTACGATGTTCGGTAGTAACTTGATCTGAAGTTTCATGATCATTATCATTAGCTTCCTCACTAGCTGGTGTAGGCATCACGGGAACAGTTTCCTGTGATGAGATACTTTCGAATTCGAGAGAAGGTACAATTACCTCATCAAGTTCTTCTTTCTTCCCACTCACTTCTTTCGAGAGAAACTCCTTCTCTAGAAAGGATCCATTCTTAGCAACAAAGATCTTGCCTTCGGATCTGTGATAGAAGGTGTACCCAACAGTTTCTTTTGGGTATCCTATGAAGACGCACTTCTCCGATATGGGTTCAAGCTTATCAGGCTGAAGCTTTTGTACATAAGCATCACAACCCCAAACTTTAAGAAACGACAACTTAGGTTTCTTGCCAAACCACAGTTCATACAGTGTTGTCTCAACGGATTTAGATGGTGCCCTATTTACGTGAATGCAACTGTCTCTAATGCATAACTCCAAAAGATAGTGGTAAATCGGTAAGAGACATCATAGATCGCACCATATCCAATAAAGTACGGTTACGACATTCGGACACACCATTACGCTATGGTGTTCCAACTGGCGTGAGTTGTGAAACAATTCCACATTGTTTTAAATGAAGGCCAAACTTGTAACTCAAATATTCGCCTCCGCGATTAGATCGTAGAAACTTTATTTTCTTGTTACGATGATTCTCCACTTCACTCTAAAATTCTTTGGACTTTTCAAATGTTTCAGACTTGTGTTTCATTAAGTAGATATACCTATATCTGTTCAAATCATCTTTGAAGGTTAGAAAATAACGATACCCGCAGCGAGCCTGAACACTCATCGGACCGCATACATCGGTATGTATTATTTCCAATAAGTCAATGGTTCGCTCCATTGTTCCGGAGAATGGAGTTTTAGTCATCTTGCTCATGAGGCATGATTCGTAAGCATCAAATGATTCATTATCAAGTGATTCCAAAAGTCCATCTGCATGGAGTTTCTTCATGCGCTTTACACCAATATGACCTAAACGGCAGTGCCACAAATATGTTGCACTATCATTATCAACTTTGCATCTTTTGGCATCAATATTATGAATATGTGTATCACCATGATCGAGATTCAACAAAAATAGACCACTCTTCAGGGGTGCATGACCATAAAAGATATTACTCATATAAATAGAACAACCATTATTCTCCGATTTAAATGAATAACCATCTTGCATCAAACAAGATCCAGATATAGTGTTCATGCTCAACGCTGTCACCAAATAAGAATTATTCAGGTCTAAAACTAATCCCGAAGGTAGATATAGAGGTAGCGTGCCGACGGCGATCACATCGACCTTGTAACCATTCCCGACGCGCATCATCACCTCATCCTTAGCCAATCTTCGTTTAATCCGTAGCCCATGTTCCAAGTTGCAAATATGAGCAACAAAACCAGTATCAAATACCCAGGCGCTACTACGAGCATTAGTAAGGTACACATCAATAACATGTATATCAAATATACCTTTATTCACTTTGCCATCCTTCTTATCCGCCAAATACTCACTACAAAAAAAGACACATCGTGACATTTTGGGCCGAACGAATTTTTTTCCTGTCTTACTTATGACACTTCTATGACGATAATTGTGACAAAACCCGGTATCATCATAGATTTGGTGGGCTCCTACTTCTATGACAAAAAATCATGACAGAAAATGGGCTTTTCGTCCTGGGCGGGCCGGAGACGCAGCTGCATGACATTCTTTGGGCCGTCCATGACGGAAAAAACCGTGGTAGAAGCGAGGGCGAGGAAAATATCGGGGTGTTCCCAGTTACGGTGGGTGGCCGGGGCCGAGTGATGCGCGTTTCTCTCATACACGTACGCGCGTGTGTGCGAGGCATTAGGCTCTAACTGAACCCGAGCAAGGCGTTGGGCTCTAACTGAACCCGAGCGATTGCACTGCAGGCTACGCGTTACTGAACCCGAGCGATCGATCGATGGCTGTTAACTGAACCCGATCGAGCGATTTCTTCGCTACTGCTGCTA